>NW_026777906.1:0-74063 GCF_028023285.1 Balaenoptera ricei | reverse complement strand
AGTGGGATAGGTTTAATAACTACCCTAACCCTAACGCGTACCCTAACCCTAACCCCTACCCTAACCCTAACACGTACCCTAATCCTAACCCGTACCCTAAACCGAGCCCTACCCCTAACACTAAACCTAACCTTAACCCTAACCCATACCCTACACCGTACCGGAACCCCTCCCCGAACCCGTAACCTAAGCCGTACCGTAACCCTAACCCTAAGCCTAACCCTAACCCTAGGCTACCCTTGACTGCTTCTGCCTCCACTAGATTTCCTAAGCACTAGTGTTTTAAGGAACGGCTTAAAAAGAGAATCCTAATGTGATTTCTTTATAATGGGTGTGTTCCTTATCTTATCCTAGTGTCTAAAATCTTCTGCATGGCTGGACCCCCAAATAATATTACTTTACGTGCTAAGGGGTATCTAGAGAGTGGGATAGGTTTAATGACTACCCTAACCCTAACGCGTACCCTAACCCTAACCCCTACCCTAACCCTAAAACGTACCCTAATCCTAACCCGTACCCTAAACCGAGCTCTAAAGCTAAAACTAACCCTAATCCTAACCCTAAACCATACCCTACGCCGTACCTGAAGCCCTCCCCGAACCCGTACCCTATGCCGTACCCTAACCCTAACCCTAAGCCTAACCCTAACCCTAGGCTACCCTTGACTGCTTCTGCCTCCAATAGATTTCCTAAGCACTAGTGTTTTAAGGAACAGCTTAAAAAGAGAATCCTAATGTGATTTCTTTATAATGGGTGTGTTCCTTATCTTATCCTAGTGTCTAAACTCTTCTCCATGGCTGGACCCCCAAATAATATTCCTTTACGTGCTAAGGGGTATCTAGAGAGTGGGATAGGTTTAATAACTACGCTAACCCTAACGCATACCCTAACCCTAACCCCTACCCTAACCCTAACACGTACCCTAATCCTAACCCGTACCCTAAACCGAGCCCTAACCCTAAAACTAACCCTAACCCTAACCCCTACCCTAACCCTAACACATAACCTAATCTTAACCCATACCCTAAACCGAGCCCTAACCCTAACGCTAACCCTAACCCTAACCCTAACCCTAACCCATACCCTACGCCGTACCCGAACCCCTCCCCGAACCCGTACCCTAAGCCGTACCCTAAGCCTAACCCTAAGCCTAACCCTAACCCTAGGCTACCCTTGATTGCTTCTGCCTCCAATAGATTTCCTAAGCAATAGTGTTTGAAGGAACAGCTTAAAACGAGAATCCTAATGTGATTTCTTTATAATGGGTGTGTTCCTTATATTATCCTAGTGTCTAAACTCTTCTCCATGGCTGGACCCCCAAATAATATTCCTTTACGTGCTAAGCGGTATCTAGAGAGTGGGATAGGTTTAATAACTACACTAACCCTAATGCGAACTCTAACCCTAACCCCTACCCTAACCCTAACACGTACCCTAATCCTAACCCGTACCCTAAACCGAGCCCTAACCCTAAAACTAACCCTAACCCTAACCCCTACCCTAACCCTAACACATAACCTAATCTTAACCCATACCCTAAACCGAGCCCTAACCCTAACACTAAACCTAACCCTAACACTAACCCATACCCTACGCCGTACCCGAACCCCTCCCCGAACCCGTACCCTAAGCCGTACCCTAACCCTAACCCTAAGCCTAACCCTAACCCTAGGCTACCCTTGACTGCTTCTGCCTCCAATAGATTTCCTAAGCACTAGTGTTTTAAGGAACAGCTTAAAAAGAGAATCCTAATGTGATTTCTTTATAATGGGTGTGTTCCTTATCTTATCCTAGTGTCTAAACTCTTCTCCATGGCTGGACCCCCAAATAATATTCCTTTACGTGCTAAGGGGTATCTAGAGAGTGGGATAGGTTTAATAACTACCCTAACCCTAACGCGTACCCTAACCCTAACCCCTACCCTAACCCTAACACGTACCCTAATCCTAACCCGTACCCTAAACCGAGGCCTAACCCTAACACTAACCCTAACCCTAACCCTAACCCATACCCTACGATGTACCCGAACCCCTCCCCGAACCCGTAACCTAAGCCGTACCCTAACCCTAACCCTAAGCCTAACCCTAACCCTAGGCTTACCTTGACTGCTTCTGCCTCCAATAGATTTCCTAAGCACTATTGTTTTAAGGGACAGCTTAAAAAGAGAATCCTAAGGTGATTTCTTTATAATGGGTGTGTTCCTTATCTTATCCTAGTGTCTAAAATCTTCTGCATGGCTGGACCCCCAAATAATATTACTTTACGTGCTAAGGGGTATCTAGAGAGTGGGATAGGTTTAATGACTACCCTAACCCTAACGCGTACCCTAACCCTAACCCCTACCCTAACCCTAAAACGTACCCTAATCCTAACCCATACCCTAAACCGAGCTCTAACGCTAAAACTAACCCTAATCCTAACCCTAACCCATACCCTACGCCGTACCTGAAGCCCTCCCCGAACCCGTACCCTAAGCCGTACCCTAACCCTAACCCTAAGCCTAACCCTAACCCTAGGCTACCCTTGACTGCTTCTGCCTCCAATAGATTTCCTAAGCACTAGTGTTTTAAGGAACAGCTTAAAAAGAGAATCCTAATGTGATTTCTTTATAATGGGTGTGTTCCTTATCTTATCCTAGTGTCTAAACTCTTCTCCATGTCTGGACCCCCAAATAATATTCCTTTACGTGCTAAGGGTTATCTAGAGAGTGGGATAGGTTTAATAACTACCCTAACCCTAATGCGTACCCTAACCCTAACCCCTACCCTAACCCTAACACGTACCCTAATCCTAACCCGTACCCTAAACCGAGCCCTAACCCTAACACTAACCCTAACCCTAACCCTAACCCATACCCTACGATGTACCCGAACACCTCCCCGAACCCGTACCCTAAGCCGTACCCTAACCCTAACCCTAAGCCTAACCCTAACCCTAGGCTACCCTTGACTGCTTCTGCCTCCAATAGATTTCCTAAGCACTAGTGTTTTAAGGAACAGCTTAAAAAGAGAATCCTAATGTGATTTCTTTATAATGGGTGTGTTCCTTATCTTATCCTAGTGTCTAAACTCTTCTCCATGGCTGGACCCCCAAATAATATTCCTTTACGTGCTAAGGGGTATCTAGAGAGTGGGATAGGTTTAATAACTACCCTAACCCTAACGCATATCCTAACCCTAACCCCTACCCTAACCCTAACACGTACCCTAATCCTAACCCGTACCCTAAACCGAGCCCTAACCCTAAAATTAACCCTAACCCTAACCCCTACCCTAACCCTAACACATACCCTAATCTTAACCCATACCCTAAACCGAGCCCTAACCCTAACGCTAACCCTAACCCTAAACCTAACCCATACCCTACGCCGTACCCGAACCCCTTCCCGAACCGGTACCCTAAGCCGTACCGTAAGCCTAACCCTAAGCCTAACGCTAACCCTAGGCTACCCTTGATTGCTTCTGCCTCCAATAGATTTCCTAAGCACTAGTGTTTGAAGGAACATCTTAAAACGAGAATCCTAATGTGATTTCTTTATAATGGGTGTGTTCCTTATATTATCCTAGTGTCTAAACTCTTCTCCATGGCTGGACCCCCAAATAATATTCCTTTATGTGCTAAGGGGTATCTAGAGAGTGGGATAGGTTTAATAACTACCCTAACCCTAACGCATACCCTAACCCTAACCCCTACCCTAACCCTAACACGTACCGTAATCTTAACCCGTACCCTAAACCGAGCCCTAACCCTAACACTAACCCTAACCCTAACCCTAACCCATACCCTACGCCGTACCCGAACCCCTCCCCGAACCCGTACCCTAAGCCGTACCCTAACCCTAACCCTAAGCCTAACCCTAACCCTAGGCTACCCTTGACTGCTTCTGCCTCCAATAGATTTCCTAAGCACTAGTGTTTTAAGGAACAGCTTAAAAAGAGAATCCTAATGTGATTTCTTTATAATGGGTGTGTTCCTTATCTTATCCTAGTGTCTAAACTCTTCTCCATGGCTGGACCCCCAAATAATATTCCTTTACGTGCTAAGCGGTATCTAGAGAGTGGGATAGGTTTAATAACTACACTAACCCTAATGCGAACTCTAACCCTAACCCCTACCCTAACCCTAACACGTACCCTAATCCTAACCCGTACCCTAAACCGAGCCCTAACCCTAACACTAACCCTAACCCTAACCCTAACCCATACCCTACGCCGTACCCGAACACCTCCCCGAACCCATACCCTAAGCCGTACCCTAACCCTAACCCTAAGCCTAACCCTAACCCTAGGCTACCCTTGACTGCTTCTGCCTCCAATAGATTTCCTAAGCACTAGTGTTTGAAGGAACAGCTTAAAAAGAGAATCCTAATGTGATTTCTTTATAATGGGTGTGTTCCTTATCTTATCCTAGTGTCTAAACTCTTCTCCATGGCTGGACCCCCAAATAATATTCCTTTACGTGCTAAGGGGTATCTAGAGAGTGGGATAGGTTTAATAACTACCCTAACCCTAACGCGTACCCTAACCCTAACCCCTACCCTAACCCTAACACGTACCCTAATCCTAACCCGTACCCTAAACCGAGCCCTAACCCTAACACTAACCCTAACCCTAACCCTAACCCATACCCTACGATGTACCCGAACCCCTCCCCGAACCCGTAACCTAAGCCGTACCCTAACCCTAACCCTAAGCCTAACCCTAACCCTAGGCTACCCTTGACTGCTTCTGCCTCCAATAGATTTCCTAAGCACTATTGTTTTAAGGGACAGCTTAAAAAGAGAATCCTAAGGTGATTTCTTTATAATGGGTGTGTTCCTTATCTTATCCTAGTGTCTAAAATCTTCTCCACGGCTGGACCCCCAAATAATATTCCTTTATGTGCTAAGGGGTATCTAGAGAGTGGGATAGGTTTAATAACTACCCTAACCCTAACGCATACCCTAACCCTAACCCCTACCCTAACCCTAACACGTACCCTAATCCTAACCCGTACCCTAAACCGAGCCCTACCCCTAACACTAAACCTAACCTTAACCCTAACCCATACCCTACACCGTACCCGAACCCCTCCCCGAACCCGTAACCTAAGCCGTACCGTAACCCTAACCCTAAGCCTAACCCTAACCCTAGGCTACCCTTGACTGCTTCTGCCTCCAATAGATTTCCTAAGCACTAGTGTTTTAAGGAACGGCTTAAAAAGAGAATCCTAATGTGATTTCTTTATAATGGGTGTGTTCCTTATCTTATCCTAGTGTCTAAAATCTTCTGCATGGCTGGACCCCCAAATAATATTACTTTACGTGCTAAGGGGTATTTAGAGAGTGGGATAGGTTTAATGACTACCCTAACCCTAACGCGTACCCTAACCCTAACCCCTACCCTAACCCTAAAACGTACCCTAATCCTAACCCGTACCCTAAACCGAGCTCTAAAGCTAAAACTAACCCTAATCCTAACCCTAAACCATACCCTACGCCGTACCTGAAGCCCTCCCCGAACCCGTACCCTATGCCGTACCCTAACCCTAACCCTAAGCCTAACCCTAACCCTAGGCTACCCTTGACTGCTTCTGCCTCCAATAGATTTCCTAAGCACTAGTGTTTTAAGGAACAGCTTAAAAAGAGAATCCTAATGTGATTTCTTTATAATGGGTGTGTTCCTTATCTTATCCTAGTGTCTAAACTCTTCTCCATGGCTGGACCCCCAAATAATATTCCTTTACGTGCTAAGGGGTATCTAGAGAGTGGGATAGGTTTAATAACTACGCTAACCCTAACGCATACCCTAACCCTAACCCCTACCCTAACCCTAACACGTACCCTAATCCTAACCCGTACCCTAAACCGAGCCCTAACCCTAAAACTAACCCTAACCCTAACCCCTACCCTAACCCTAACACATAACCTAATCTTAACCCATACCCTAAACCGAGCCCTAACCCTAACGCTAACCCTAACCCTAACCCTAACCCATACCCTACGCCGTACCCGAACCCCTCCCCGAACCCGTACCCTAAGCCGTACCCTAAGCCTAACCCTAAGCCTAACCCTAACCCTAGGCTACCCTTGATTGCTTCTGCCTCCAATAGATTTCCTAAGCAATAGTGTTTGAAGGAACAGCTTAAAACGAGAATCCTAATGTGATTTCTTTATAATGGGTGTGTTCCTTATATTATCCTAGTGTCTAAACTCTTCTCCATGGCTGGACCCCCAAATAATATTCCTTTACGTGCTAAGCGGTATCTAGAGAGTGGGATAGGTTTAATAACTACACTAACCCTAATGCGAACTCTAACCCTAACCCCTACCCTAACCCTAACACGTACCCTAATCCTAACCCGTACCCTAAACCGAGCCCTAACCCTAAAACTAACCCTAACCCTAACCCCTACCCTAACCCTAACACATAACCTAATCTTAACCCATACCCTAAACCGAGCCCTAACCCTAACACTAAACCTAACCCTAACACTAACCCATACCCTACGCCGTACCCGAACCCCTCCCCGAACCCGTACCCTAAGCCGTACCCTAACCCTAACCCTAAGCCTATCCCTAACCCTAGGCTTCCCTTGACTGCTTCTGCCTCCAATAGATTTCCTAAGCACTAGTGTTTTAAGGAACAGCTTAAAAAGAGAATCCTAATGTGATTTCTTTATAATGGGTGTGTTCCTTATCTTATCCTAGTGTCTAAAATCTTCTCCACGGCTGGACCCCCAAATAATATTCCTTTACGTGCTAAGGGTTATCTAGAGAGTGGGATAGGTTTAATAACTACCCTAACCCTAACGCGTACCCTAACCCTAACCCCTACCCTAACCCTAACACGTACCCTAATCCTAACCCGTACCCTAAACCGAGCCCTAACCCTAACACTAACCCTAACCCTAACCCTAACCCATACCCTACGATGTACCCGAACCCCTCCCCGAACCCGTAACCTAAGCCGTACCCTAACCCTAACCCTAAGCCTAACCCTAACCCTAGGCTACCCTTGACTGCTTCTGCCTCCAATAGATTTCCTAAGCACTATTGTTTTAAGGGACAGCTTAAAAAGAGAATCCTAAGGTGATTTCTTTATAATGGGTGTGTTCCTTGTCTTATCCTAGTATCTAAAATCTTCTCCACGGCTGGACCCCCAAATAATATTCCTTTACGTGCTAAGGGGTATCTAGAGAGTGGGATAGGTTTAATAACTACCCTAACCCTAATGCGTACCCTAACCCTAACCCCTACCCTAACCCTAACACGTACCCTAATCCTAACCCGTACCCTAAACCGACCCCTAACCCTAACACTAAACCTAACCCTAACCCTAACCCATACCCTACACCATACCCGAACCCCTCCCCGAACCCGTAACCTAAGCCGTACCGTAACCCTAACCCTAAGCCTAACCCTAACCCTAGGCTACCCTTGACTGCTTCTGCCTCCAATAGATTTCCTAAGCACTAGTGTTTTAAGGAACGGCTTAAAAAGAGAATCCTAATGTGATTTCTTTATAATGGGTGTGTTCCTTATCTTATCCTAGTGTCTAAAATCTTCTGCATGGCTGGACCCCCAAATAATATTCCTTTACGTGCTAAGGGGTATCTAGAGAGTGGGATAGGTTTAATGACTACCCTAACCCTAACGCGTACCCTAACCCTAACCCCTACCCTAACCCTAAAACGTACCCTAATCCTAACGCGTACCCTAAACCGAGCTCTAAAGCTAAAACTAACCCTAACCCTAACCCTAACCCATACCCTACGCCGTACCCGAAGCCCTCCCCGAACCCGTACCCTAAGCCGTACCCTAACCCTAACCCTAAGCCTAACCCTAACCCTAGGCTACCCTTGACTGCTTCTGCCTCCAATAGATTTCCTAAGCACTAGTGTTTTAAGGAACAGCTTAAAAAGAGAATCCTAATGTGATTTCTTTATAATGGGTGTGTTCCTTATCTTATCCTAGTGTCTAAACTCTTCTCCATGGCTGGACCCCCAAATAATATTCCTTTACGTGCTAAGGGGTATCTAGAGAGTGGGATAGGTTTAATAACTACCCTAAACCTAACGCGTACCCTAACCCTAACCCCTACCCTAACCCTAACACGTACCCTAATCCTAACCCGTACCCTAAACCGAGCCCTAATCCTAACACTAACCCTAACCCTAACCCTAACCCATACCCTACGATGTACCCGAAACCCTCCCCGAACCCGTAACCTAAGCCGTACCCTAACCCTAACCCTAAGCCTAACCCTAACCCTAGGCTACCCTTGACTGCTTCTGCCTCCAATAGATTTCCTAAGCACTATTGTTTTAAGGGACAGCTTAAAAAGAGAATCCTAAGGTGATTTCTTTATAATGGGTGTGTTCCTTATCTTATCCTAGTATCTAAAATCTTCTCCACGGCTGGACCCCCAAATAATATTCCTTTACGTGCTAAGGGGTATCTAGAGAGTGGGATAGGTTTAATAACTACCCTAACCCTAATGCGTACCCTAACCCTAACCCCTACCCTAACCCTAACATGTACCCTAATCCTAACCCGTACCCTAAACCGACCCCTAACCCTAACACTAAACCTAACCCTAACCCTAACCCATACCCTACACCATACCCGAACCCCTCCCCGAACCCGTAACCTAAGCCGTACCGTAACCCTAACCCTAAGCCTAACCCTAACCCTAGGCTACCCTTGACTGCTTCTGCCTCCAATAGATTTCCTAAGCACTAGTGTTTTAAGGAACGGCTTAAAAAGAGAAACCTAATGTGATTTCTTTATAATGGGTGTGTTCCTTATCTTATCCTAGTGTCTAAAATCTTCTGCATGGCTGGACCCCCAAATAATATTCCTTTACGTGCTAAGGGGTATCTAGAGAGTGGGATAGGTTTAATGACTACCCTAACCCTAACGCGTACCCTAACCCTAACCCCTACCCTAACCCTAAAACGTACCCTAATCCTAACGCGTACCCTAAACCGAGCTCTAAAGCTAAAACTAACCCTAACCCTAACCCTAACCCATACCCTACGCCGTACCCGAAGCCCTCCCCGAACCCGTACCCTAAGCCGTACCCTAACCCTAACCCTAAGCCTAACCCTAACCCTAGGCTACCCTTGACTGCTTCTGCCTCCAATAGATTTCCTAAGCACTAGTGTTTTAAGGAACAGCTTAAAAAGAGAATCCTAATGTGATTTCTTTATAATGGGTGTGTTCCTTATCTTATCCTAGTGTCTAAACTCTTCTCCATGGCTGGACCCCCAAATAATATTCCTTTACGTGCTAAGGGGTATCTAGAGAGTGGGATAGGTTTAATAACTACCCTAAACCTAACGCGTACCCTAACCCTAACCCCTACCCTAACCCTAACACGTACCCTAATCCTAACCCGTACCCTAAACCGAGCCCTAATCCTAACACTAACCCTAACCCTAACCCTAACCCATACCCTACGATGTACCCGAACCCCTCCTCGAACCCGTATCCTAAGCCATACCCTAACCCTAACCCTAAGCCTAACCCTAACCCTAGGCTACCCTTGACTGCTTCTGCCTCCAATAGATTTCCTAAGCACTAGTGTTTTAAGGAACAGCTTAAAAATAGAATCCTATTGTGATTTCTATATAATGGGTGTGTTCCTTATCTTATCCTAGTGTCTAAACTCTTCTCCATGGCTGGACCCCCAAATAATATTCCTTTATGTGCTAAGGGGTATCTAGAGAGTGGGATAGGTTTAATAACTACCCTAACCCTAACGCATACCCTAACCCTAACCCCTACCCTAACCCTAACACATACCCTAATCTTAACCCATACCCTAAACCGAGCCCTAACCCTAACACTAACCCTAACCCTAACCCTAACCCATACCCTACGCCGTACCCGAACACCTCCCCGAACCCGTACCCTAAGCCGTACCCTAACCCTAACCCTAAGCCTAACCCTAACCCTAGGCTACCCTTGACTGCTTCTGCCTCCAATAGATTTCCTAAGCACTAGTGTTTTAAGGAACAGCTTAAAAAGAGAATCCTAATGTGATTTCTTTATAATGGGTGTGTTCCTTATCTTATCCTAGTGTCTAAACTCTTCTCCATGGCTGGACCCCCAAATAATATTCCTTTACGTGCTAAGGGGTATCTAGAGAGTGGGATAGGTTTAATAACTACCCTAACCCTAACGCATACCCTAACCCTAACCCCTACCCTAACCCTAACACGTACCCTAATCCTAACCCGTACCCTAAACCGAGCCCTAACCCTAAAACTAACCCTAACCCTAACCCCTACCCTAACCCTAACACATACCCTAATCTTAACCCATACCCTAAACCGAGCCCTAACCCTAACGCTAACCCTAACCCTAAACCTAACCCATACCCTACGCCGTACCCGAACCCCTCCCCGAACCCGTACCCTAAGCCGTACCCTAAGCCTAACCCTAAGCCTAACCCTAACCCTAGGCTACCCTTGATTGCTTCTGCCTCCAATAGATTTCCTAAGCACTAGTGTTTGAAGGAACAGCTTAAAACGAGAATCCTAATGTGATTTCTTTATAATGGGTGTGTTCCTTATATTATCCTAGTGTCTAAACTCTTCTCCATGGCTGGACCCCCAAATAATATTCCTTTACGTGCTAAGCGGTATCTAGAGAGTGGGATAGGTTTAATAACTACACTAACCCTAATGCGAACTCTAACCCTAACCCCTACCCTAACCCTAACACGTACCCTAATCCTAACCCGTACCCTAAACCGAGCCCTAACCCTAACACTAAACCTAACCCTAACACTAACCCATACCCTACGCCGTACCCGAACCCCTCCCCGAACCCGTACCCTAAGCCGTACCCTAACCCTAACCCTAAGCCTAACCCTAACCCTAGGCTACCCTTGACTGCTTCTGCCTCCAATAGATTTCCTAAGCACTAGTGTTTTAAGGAACAGCTTAAAAAGAGAATCCTAATGTGATTTCTTTATAATGGGTGTGTTCCTTATCTTATCCTAGTGTCTAAACTCTTCTCCATGGCTGGACCCCCAAATAATATTCCTTTACGTGCTAAGGGGTATCTAGAGAGTGGGATAGGTTTAATAACTACCCTAACCCTAACGCGTACCCTAACCCTAACCCCTACCCTAACCCTAACACGTACCCTAATCCTAACCCGTACCCTAAACCGAGCCCTACCCCTAACACTAAACCTAACCTTAACCCTAACCCATACCCTACACCGTACCTGAACCCCTCCCCGAACCCGTAACCTAAGCCGTACCGTAACCCTAACCCTAAGCCTAACCCTAACCCTAGGCTACCCTTGACTGCTTCTGCCTCCAATAGATTTCCTAAGCACTAGTGTTTTAAGGAACGGCTTAAAAAGAGAATCCTAATGTGATTTCTTTATAATGGGTGTGTTCCTTATCTTATCCTAGTGTCTAAAATCTTCTGCATGGCTGGACCCCCAAATAATATTACTTTACGTGCTAAGGGGTATCTAGAGAGTGGGATAGGTTTAATGACTACCCTAACCCTAACGCGTACCCTAACCCTAACCCCTACCCTAACCCTAAAACGTACCCTAATCCTAACCCATACCCTAAACCGAGCTCTAAAGCTAAAACTAACCCTAATCCTAACCCTAACCCATACCCTACGCCGTACCTGAAGCCCTCCCCGAACCCGTACCCTAAGCCGTACCCTAACCCTAACCCTAAGCCTAACCCTAACCCTAGGCTACCCTTGACTGCTTCTGCCTCCAATAGATTTCCTAAGCACTAGTGTTTTAAGGAACAGCTTAAAAAGAGAATCCTAATGTGATTTCTTTATAATGGGTGTGTTCCTTATCTTATCCTAGTGTCTAAACTCTTCTCCATGTCTGGACCCCCAAATAATATTCCTTTACGTGCTAAGGGTTATCTAGAGAGTGGGATAGGTTTAATAACTACCCTAACCCTAACGCGTACCCTAACCCTAACCCCTACCCTAACCCTAACACGTACCCTAATCCTAACCCGTACCCTAAACCGAGCCCTAACCCTAACACTAACCCTAACCCTAACCCTAACCCATACCCTACGATGTACCCGAACACCTCCCCGAACCCGTACCCTAAGCCGTACCCTAACCCTAACCCTAAGCCTAACCCTAACCCTAGGCTACCCTTGACTGCTTCTGCCTCCAATAGATTTCCTAAGCACTAGTGTTTTAAGGAACAGCTTAAAAAGAGAATCCTAATGTGATTTCTTTATAATGGGTGTGTTCCTTATCTTATCCTAGTGTCTAAACTCTTCTCCATGGCTGGACCCCCAAATAATATTCCTTTACGTGCTAAGGGGTATCTAGAGAGTGGGATAGGTTTAATAACTACCCTAACCCTAACGCATATCCTAACCCTAACCCCTACCCTAACCCTAACACGTACCCTAATCTTAACCCGTACCCTAAACCGAGCCCTAACCCTAACACTAACCCTAACCCTAACCCTAACCCATACCCTACGCCGTACCCGAACCCCTCCCCGAACCCGTACCCTAAGCCGTACCCTAACCCTAACCCTAAGCCTAACCCTAACCCTAGGCTACCCTTGACTGCTTCTGCCTCCAATAGATTTCCTAAGCACTAGTGTTTTAAGGAACAGCTTAAAAAGAGAATCCTAATGTGATTTCTTTATAATGGGTGTGTTCCTTATCTTATCCTAGTGTCTAAACTCTTCTCCATGGCTGGACCCCCAAATAATATTCCTTTACGTGCTAAGCGGTATCTAGAGAGTGGGATAGGTTTAATAACTACACTAACCCTAATGCGAACTCTAACCCTAACCCCTACCCTAACCCTAACACGTACCCTAATCCTAACCCGTACCCTAAACCGAGCCCTAACCCTAACACTAACCCTAACCCTAACCCTAACCCATACCCTACGCCGTACCCGAACACCTCCCCGAACCCATACCCTAAGCCGTACCCTAACCCTAACCCTAAGCCTAACCCTAACCCTAGGCTACCCTTGACTGCTTCTGCCTCCAATAGATTTCCTAAGCACTAGTGTTTGAAGGAACAGCTTAAAAAGAGAATCCTAATGTGATTTCTTTATAATGGGTGTGTTCCTTATCTTATCCTAGTGTCTAAACTCTTCTCCATGGCTGGACCCCCAAATAATATTCCTTTACGTGCTAAGGGGTATCTAGAGAGTGGGATAGGTTTAATAACTACCCTAACCCTAACGCGTACCCTAACCCTAACCCCTACCCTAACCCTAACACGTACCCTAATCCTAACCCGTACCCTAAACCGAGCCCTAACCCTAACACTAACCCTAACCCTAACCCTAACCCATACCCTACGATGTACCCGAACCCCTCCCCGAACCCGTAACCTAAGCCGTACCCTAACCCTAACCCTAAGCCTAACCCTAACCCTAGGCTACCCTTGACTGCTTCTGCCTCCAATAGATTTCCTAAGCACTATTGTTTTAAGGGACAGCTTAAAAAGAGAATCCTAAGGTGATTTCTTTATAATGGGTGTGTTCCTTATCTTATCCTAGTGTCTAAAATCTTCTCCACGGCTGGACCCCCAAATAATATTCCTTTACGTGCTAAGGGGTATCTAGAGAGTGGGATAGGTTTAATAACTACCCTAACCCTAACGCATACCCTAACCCTAACCCCTACCCTAACCCTAACACGTACCCTAATCCTAACCCGTACCCTAAACCGAGCCCTACCCCTAACACTAAACCTAACCTTAACCCTAACCCATACCCTACACCGTACCCGAACCCCTCCCCGAACCCGTAACCTAAGCCGTACCGTAACCCTAACCCTAAGCCTAACCCTAACCCTAGGCTACCCTTGACTGCTTCTGCCTCCAATAGATTTCCTAAGCACTAGTGTTTTAAGGAACGGCTTAAAAAGAGAATCCTAATGTGATTTCTTTATAATGGGTGTGTTCCTTATCTTATCCTAGTGTCTAAAATCTTCTGCATGGCTGGACCCCCAAATAATATTACTTTACGTGCTAAGGGGTATCTAGAGAGTGGGATAGGTTTAATGACTACCCTAACCCTAACGCGTACCCTAACCCTAACCCCTACCCTAACCCTAAAACGTACCCTAATCCTAACCCGTACCCTAAACCGAGCTCTAAAGCTAAAACTAACCCTAATCCTAACCCTAAACCATACCCTACGCCGTACCTGAAGCCCTCCCCGAACCCGTACCCTATGCCGTACCCTAACCCTAACCCTAAGCCTAACCATAACCCTAGGCTACCCTTGACTGCTTCTGCCTCCAATAGATTTCCTAAGCACTAGTGTTTTAAGGAACAGCTTAAAAAGAGAATCCTAATGTGATTTCTTTATAATGGGTGTGTTCCTTATCTTATCCTAGTGTCTAAACTCTTCTCCATGGCTGGACCCCCAAATAATATTCCTTTACGTGCTAAGGGGTATCTAGAGAGTGGGATAGGTTTAATAACTACGCTAACCCTAACGCATACCCTAACCCTAACCCCTACCCTAACCCTAACACGTACCCTAATCCTAACCCGTACCCTAAACCGAGCCCTAACCCTAAAACTAACCCTAACCCTAACCCCTACCCTAACCCTAACACATAACCTAATCTTAACCCATACCCTAAACCGAGGCCTAACCCTAACGCTAACCCTAACCCTAACCCTAACCCTAACCCATACCCTACGCCGTACCCGAACCCCTCCCCGAACCCGTACCCTAAGCCGTACCCTAAGCCTAACCCTAAGCCTAACCCTAACCCTAGGCTACCCTTGATTGCTTCTGCCTCCAATAGATTTCCTAAGCAATAGTGTTTGAAGGAACAGCTTAAAACGAGAATCCTAATGTGATTTCTTTATAATGGGTGTGTTCCTTATATTATCCTAGTGTCTAAACTCTTCTCCATGGCTGGACCCCCAAATAATATTCCTTTACGTGCTAAGCGGTATCTAGAGAGTGGGATAGGTTTAATAACTACCCTAACCCTAACGCGTACCCTAACCCTAACCCCTACCCTAACCCTAACACGTACCCTAATCCTAACCCGTACCCTAAACCGAGGCCTAACCCTAACACTAACCCTAACCCTAACCCTAACCCATACCCTACGATGTACCCGAACCCCTCCCCGAACCCGTAACCTAAGCCGTACCCTAACCCTAACCCTAAGCCTAACCCTAACCCTAGGCTTACCTTGACTGCTTCTGCCTCCAATAGATTTCCTAAGCACTATTGTTTTAAGGGACAGCTTAAAAAGAGAATCCTAAGGTGATTTCTTTATAATGGGTGTGTTCCTTATCTTATCCTAGTGTCTAAAATCTTCTGCATGGCTGGACCCCCAAATAATATTACTTTACGTGCTAAGGGGTATCTAGAGAGTGGGATAGGTTTAATGACTACCCTAACCCTAACGCGTACCCTAACCCTAACCCCTACCCTAACCCTAAAACGTACCCTAATCCTAACCCATACCCTAAACCGAGCTCTAAAGCTAAAACTAACCCTAATCCTAACCCTAACCCATACCCTACGCCGTACCTGAAGCCCTCCCCGAACCCGTACCCTAAGCCGTACCCTAACCCTAACCCTAAGCCTAACCCTAACCCTAGGCTACCCTTGACTGCTTCTGCCTCCAATAGATTTCCTAAGCACTAGTGTTTTAAGGAACAGCTTAAAAAGAGAATCCTAATGTGATTTCTTTATAATGGGTGTGTTCCTTATCTTATCCTAGTGTCTAAACTCTTCTCCATGTCTGGACCCCCAAATAATATTCCTTTACGTGCTAAGGGTTATCTAGAGAGTGGGATAGGTTTAATAACTACCCTAACCCTAACGCGTACCCTAACCCTAACCCCTACCCTAACCCTAACACGTACCCTAATCCTAACCCGTACCCTAAACCGAGCCCTAACCCTAACACTAACCCTAACCCTAACCCTAACCCATACCCTACGATGTACCCGAACACCTCCCCGAACCCGTACCCTAAGCCGTACCCTAACCCTAACCCTAAGCCTAACCCTAACCCTAGGCTACCCTTGACTGCTTCTGCCTCCAATAGATTTCCTAAGCACTAGTGTTTTAAGGAACAGCTTAAAAAGAGAATCCTAATGTGATTTCTTTATAATGGGTGTGTTCCTTATCTTATCCTAGTGTCTAAACTCTTCTCCATGGCTGGACCCCCAAATAATATTCCTTTACGTGCTAAGGGGTATCTAGAGAGTGGGATAGGTTTAATAACTACCCTAACCCTAACGCATATCCTAACCCTAACCCCTACCCTAACCCTAACACGTACCCTAATCCTAACTCGTACCCTAAACCGAGCCCTAACCCTAAAACTAACCCTAACCCTAACCCCTACCCTAACCCTAACACATACCCTAATCTTAACCCATACCCTAAACCGAGCCCTAACCCTAACGCTAACCCTAACCCTAAACCTAACCCATACCCTACGCCGTACCCGAACCCCTCCCCGAACCCGTACCCTAAGCCGTACCCTAAGCCTAACCCTAAGCCTAACCCTAACCCTAGGCTACCCTTGATTGCTTCTGCCTCCAATAGATTTCCTAAGCACTAGTGTTTGAAGGAACATCTTAAAACGAGAATCCTAATGTGATTTCTTTATAATGGGTGTGTTCCTTATATTATCCTAGTGTCTAAACTCTTCTCCATGGCTGGACCCCCAAATAATATTCCTTTATGTGCTAAGGGGTATCTAGAGAGTGGGATAGGTTTAATAACTACCCTAACCCTAACGCATACCCTAACCCTAACCCCTACCCTAACCCTAACACGTACCCTAATCTTAACCCGTACCCTAAACCGAGCCCTAACCCTAACACTAACCCTAACCCTAACCCTAACCCATACCCTACGCCGTACCCGAACCCCTCCCCGAACCCGTACCCTAAGCCGTACCCTAACCCTAACCCTAAGCCTAACCCTAACCCTAGGCTACCCTTGACTGCTTCTGCCTCCAATAGATTTCCTAAGCACTAGTGTTTTAAGGAACAGCTTAAAAAGAGAATCCTAATGTGATTTCTTTATAATGGGTGTGTTCCTTATCTTATCCTAGTGTCTAAACTCTTCTCCATGGCTGGACCCCCAAATAATATTCCTTTACGTGCTAAGCGGTATCTAGAGAGTGGGATAGGTTTAATAACTACACTAACCCTAATGCGAACTCTAACCCTAACCCCTACCCTAACCCTAACACGTACCCTAATCCTAACCCGTACCCTAAACCGAGCCCTAACCCTAACACTAACCCTAACCCTAACCCTAACCCATACCCTACGCCGTACCCGAACACCTCCCCGAACCCATACCCTAAGCCGTACCCTAACCCTAACCCTAAGCCTAACCCTAACCCTAGGCTACCCTTGACTGCTTCTGCCTCCAATAGATTTCCTAAGCACTAGTGTTTGAAGGAACAGCTTAAAAAGAGAATCCTAATGTGATTTCTTTATAATGGGTGTGTTCCTTATCTTATCCTAGTGTCTAAACTCTTCTCCATGGCTGGACCCCCAAATAATATTCCTTTATGTGCTAAGGGGTATCTAGAGAGTGGGATAGGTTTAATAACTACCCTAACCCTAACGCGTACCCTAACCCTAACCCCTACCCTAACCCTAACACGTACCCTAATCCTAACCCGTACCCTAAACCGAGCCCTAACCCTAACACTAACCCTAACCCTAACCCTAACCCATACCCTACGATGTACCCGAACCCCTCCCCGAACCCGTAACCTAAGCCGTACCCTAACCCTAACCCTAAGCCTAACCCTAACCCTAGGCTACCCTTGACTGCTTCTGCCTCCAATAGATTTCCTAAGCACTATTGTTTTAAGGGACAGCTTAAAAAGAGAATCCTAAGGTGATTTCTTTATAATGGGTGTGTTCCTTATCTTATCCTAGTTTCTAAAATCTTCTCCACGGCTGGACCCCCAAATAATATTCCTTTACGTGCTAAGGGGTATCTAGAGAGTGGGATAGGTTTAATAACTACCCTAACCCTAACGCGTACCCTAACCCTAACCCCTACCCTAACCCTAACACGTACCCTAATCCTAACCCGTACCCTAAACCGAGGCCTAACCCTAACACTAACCCTAACCCTAACCCTAACCCATACCCTACGATGTACCCGAACCCCTCCCCGAACCCGTAACCTAAGCCGTACCCTAACCCTAACCCTAAGCCTAACCCTAACCCTAGGCTTACCTTGACTGCTTCTGCCTCCAATAGATTTCCTAAGCACTATTGTTTTAAGGGACAGCTTAAAAAGAGAATCCTAAGGTGATTTCTTTATAATGGGTGTGTTCCTTATCTTATCCTAGTGTCTAAAATCTTCTGCATGGCTGGACCCCCAAATAATATTACTTTACGTGCTAAGGGGTATCTAGAGAGTGGGATAGGTTTAATGACTACCCTAACCCTAACGCGTACCCTAACCCTAACCCCTACCCTAACCCTAAAACGTACCCTAATCCTAACCCATACCCTAAACCGAGCTCTAAAGCTAAAACTAACCCTAATCCTAACCCTAACCCATACCCTACGCCGTACCTGAAGCCCTCCCCGAACCCGTACCCTAAGCCGTACCCTAACCCTAACCCTAAGCCTAACCCTAACCCTAGGCTACCCTTGACTGCTTCTGCCTCCAATAGATTTCCTAAGCACTAGTGTTTTAAGGAACAGCTTAAAAAGAGAATCCTAATGTGATTTCTTTATAATGGGTGTGTTCCTTATCTTATCCTAGTGTCTAAACTCTTCTCCATGTCTGGACCCCCAAATAATATTCCTTTACGTGCTAAGGGTTATCTAGAGAGTGGGATAGGTTTAATAACTACCCTAACCCTAACGCGTACCCTAACCCTAACCCCTACCCTAACCCTAACACGTACCCTAATCCTAACCCGTACCCTAAACCGAGCCCTAACCCTAACACTAACCCTAACCCTAACCCTAACCCATACCCTACGATGTACCCGAACACCTCCCCGAACCCGTACCCTAAGCCGTACCCTAACCCTAACCCTAAGCCTAACCCTAACCCTAGGCTACCCTTGACTGCTTCTGCCTCCAATAGATTTCCTAAGCACTAGTGTTTTAAGGAACAGCTTAAAAAGAGAATCCTAATGTGATTTCTTTATAATGGGTGTGTTCCTTATCTTATCCTAGTGTCTAAACTCTTCTCCATGGCTGGACCCCCAAATAATATTCCTTTACGTGCTAAGGGGTATCTAGAGAGTGGGATAGGTTTAATAACTACCCTAACCCTAACGCATATCCTAACCCTAACCCCTACCCTAACCCTAACACGTACCCTAATCCTAACTCGTACCCTAAACCGAGCCCTAACCCTAAAACTAACCCTAACCCTAACCCCTACCCTAACCCTAACACATACCCTAATCTTAACCCATACCCTAAACCGAGCCCTAACCCTAACGCTAACCCTAACCCTAAACCTAACCCATACCCTACGCCGTACCCGAACCCCTCCCCGAACCCGTACCCTAAGCCGTACCCTAAGCCTAACCCTAAGCCTAACCCTAACCCTAGGCTACCCTTGATTGCTTCTGCCTCCAATAGATTTCCTAAGCACTAGTGTTTGAAGGAACATCTTAAAACGAGAATCCTAATGTGATTTCTTTATAATGGGTGTGTTCCTTATATTATCCTAGTGTCTAAACTCTTCTCCATGGCTGGACCCCCAAATAATATTCCTTTATGTGCTAAGGGGTATCTAGAGAGTGGGATAGGTTTAATAACTACCCTAACCCTAACGCATACCCTAACCCTAACCCCTACCCTAACCCTAACACGTACCCTAATCTTAACCCGTACCCTAAACCGAGCCCTAACCCTAACACTAACCCTAACCCTAACCCTAACCCATACCCTACGCCGTACCCGAACCCCTCCCCGAACCCGTACCCTCCCCCCCCCCCCCCCCCCCCCCCCCCCCCCACCCCCCCCCCCCCCCCCCCCCCCCCCCCCCCCACCCCCCCCCCCCCCCCCCCCCCCCCCCCCCCCCCCCCCCACCCCCCCCCCCCCCCCCCCCCCCCCCCCCCCCCCCCCCCCCCCCCCCCCCCCCCCCCCCCCCCACCCCCCCCCCCCCCCCCCCCCCCCCCCCCCCCCCCCCCCCCCCTACGTGCTAAGCGGTATCTAGAGAGTGGGATAGGTTTAATAACTACACTAACCCTAATGCGAACTCTAACCCTAACCCCTACCCTAACCCTAACACGTACCCTAATCCTAACCCGTACCCTAAACCGAGCCCTAACCCTAACACTAACCCTAACCCTAACCCTAACACATACCCTACGCCGTACCCGAACACCTCCCCGAACCCATACCCTAAGCCGTACCCTAACCCTAACCCTAAGCCTAACCCTAACCCTAGGCTACCCTTGACTGCTTCTGCCTCCAAGAGATTTCCTAAGCACTAGTGTTTGAAGGAACAGCTTAAAAAGAGAATCCTAATGTGATTTCTTTATAATGGGTGTGTTCCTTATCTTATCCTAGTGTCTAAACTCTTCTCCATGGCTGGACCCCCAAATAATATTCCTTTATGTGCTAAGGGGTATCTAGAGAGTGGGATAGGTTTAATAACTACCCTAACCCTAACGCGTACCCTAACCCTAACCCCTACCCTAACCCTAACACGTACCCTAATCCTAACCCGTACCCTAAACCGAGCCCTAACCCTAACACTAACCCTAACCCTAACCCTAACCCATACCCTACGATGTACCCGAACCCCTCCCCGAACCCGTAACCTAAGCCGTACCCTAACCCTAACCCTAAGCCTAACCCTAACCCTAGGCTACCCTTGACTGCTTCTGCCTCCAATAGATTTCCTAAGCACTATTGTTTTAAGGGACAGCTTAAAAAGAGAATCCTAAGGTGATTTCTTTATAATGGGTGTGTTCCTTATCTTATCCTAGTGTCTAAAATCTTCTCCACGGCTGGACCCCCAAATAATATTCCTTTACGTGCTAAGGGGTATCTAGAGAGTGGGATAGGTTTAATAACTACCCTAACCCTAACGCATACCCTAACCCTAACCCCTACCCTAACCCTAACACGTACCCTAATCCTAACCCGTACCCTAAACCGAGCCCTACCCCTAACACTAAACCTAACCTTAACCCTAACCCATACCCTACACCGTACCCGAACCCCTCCCCGAACCCGTAACCTAAGCCGTACCGTAACCCTAACCCTAAGCCTAACCCTAACCCTAGGCTACCCTTGACTGCTTCTGCCTCCAATAGATTTCCTAAGCACTAGTGTTTTAAGGAACGGCTTAAAAAGAGAATCCTAATGTGATTTCTTTATAATGGGTGTGTTCCTTATCTTATCCTAGTGTCTAAAATCTTCTGCATGGCTGGACCCCCAAATAATATTACTTTACGTGCTAAGGGGTATCTAGAGAGTGGGATAGGTTTAATGACTACCCTAACCCTAACGCGTACCCTAACCCTAACCCCTACCCTAACCCTAAAACGTACCCTAATCCTAACCCGTACCCTAAACCGAGCTCTAAAGCTAAAACTAACCCTAATCCTAACCCTAAACCATACCCTACGCCGTACCTGAAGCCCTCCCCGAACCCGTACCCTATGCCGTACCCTAACCCTAACCCTAAGCCTAACCCTAACCCTAGGCTACCCTTGACTGCTTCTGCCTCCAATAGATTTCCTAAGCACTAGTGTTTTAAGGAACAGCTTAAAAAGAGAATCCTAATGTGATTTCTTTATAATGGGTGTGTTCCTTATCTTATCCTAGTGTCTAAACTCTTCTCCATGGCTGGACCCCCAAATAATATTCCTTTACGTGCTAAGGGGTATCTAGAGAGTGGGATAGGTTTAATAACTACGCTAACCCTAACGCATACCCTAACCCTAACCCCTACCCTAACCCTAACACGTACCCTAATCCTAACCCGTACCCTAAACCGAGCCCTAACCCTAAAACTAACCCTAACCCTAACCCCTACCCTAACCCTAACACATAACCTAATCTTAACCCATACCCTAAACCGAGCCCTAACCCTAACGCTAACCCTAACCCTAACCCTAACCCTAACCCATACCCTACGCCGTACCCGAACCCCTCCCCGAACCCGTACCCTAAGCCGTACCCTAAGCCTAACCCTAAGCCTAACCCTAACCCTAGGCTACCCTTGATTGCTTCTGCCTCCAATAGATTTCCTAAGCAATAGTGTTTGAAGGAACAGCTTAAAACGAGAATCCTAATGTGATTTCTTTATAATGGGTGTGTTCCTTATATTATCCTAGTGTCTAAACTCTTCTCCATGGCTGGACCCCCAAATAATATTCCTTTACGTGCTAAGCGGTATCTAGAGAGTGGGATAGGTTTAATAACTACACTAACCCTAATGCGAACTCTAACCCTAACCCCTACCCTAACCCTAACACGTACCCTAATCCTAACCCGTACCCTAAACCGAGCCCTAACCCTAAAACTAACCCTAACCCTAACCCCTACCCTAACCCTAACACATAACCTAATCTTAACCCATACCCTAAACCGAGCCCTAACCCTAACACTAAACCTAACCCTAACACTAACCCATACCCTACGCCGTACCCGAACCCCTCCCCGAACCCGTACCCTAAGCCGTACCCTAACCCTAACCCTAAGCCTAACCCTAACCCTAGGCTACCCTTGACTGCTTCTGCCTCCAATAGATTTCCTAAGCACTAGTGTTTTAAGGAACAGCTTAAAAAGAGAATCCTAATGTGATTTCTTTATAATGGGTGTGTTCCTTATCTTATCCTAGTGTCTAAACTCTTCTCCATGGCTGGACCCCCAAATAATATTCCTTTACGTGCTAAGGGGTATCTAGAGAGTGGGATAGGTTTAATAACTACCCTAACCCTAACGCGTACCCTAACCCTAACCCCTACCCTAACCCTAACACGTACCCTAATCCTAACCCGTACCCTAAACCGAGGCCTAACCCTAACACTAACCCTAACCCTAACCCTAACCCATACCCTACGATGTACCCGAACCCCTCCCCGAACCCGTAACCTAAGCCGTACCCTAACCCTAACCCTAAGCCTAACCCTAACCCTAGGCTTACCTTGACTGCTTCTGCCTCCAATAGATTTCCTAAGCACTATTGTTTTAAGGGACAGCTTAAAAAGAGAATCCTAAGGTGATTTCTTTATAATGGGTGTGTTCCTTATCTTATCCTAGTGTCTAAAATCTTCTCCACGGCTGGACCCCCAAATAATATTCCTTTACGTGCTAAGGGGTATCTAGAGAGTGGGATAGGTTTAATAACTGCCCTAACCCTAACGCGTACCCTAACCCTAACCCCTACCATAACCCTAACACGTACCCTAATCCTAACCCGTACCCTAAACCGAGGCCTAACCCTAACACTAACCCTAACCCTAACCCTAACCCATACCCTACGATGTACCCGAACCCCTCCCCGAACCCGTACCCTAAGCCGTACCCTAACCCTAACCCTAAGCCTAACCCTAACCCTAGGCTACCCTTGACTGCTTCTGCCACCAATAGATTTCCTAAGCACTATTGTTTTAAGGGACAGCTTAAAAAGAGAATCCTAAGGTGATTTCTTTATAATGGGTGTGTTCCTTATCTTATCCTAGTGTCTAAAATCTTCTCCACGGCTGGACCCCCAAATAATATTCCTTTACGTGCTAAGGGGTATCTAGAGAGTGGGATAGGTTTAATAACTACCCTAACCCTAACGCATACCCTAACCCTAACCCCTACCCTAACCCTAACACGTACCCTAATCCTAACCCGTACCCTAAACCGAGCCCTACCCCTAACACTAAACCTAACCTTAACCCTAACCCATACCCTACACCGTACCCGAACCCCTCCCCGAACCCGTAACCTAAGCCGTACCGTAACCCTAACCCTAAGCCTAACCCTAACCCTAGGCTACCCTTGACTGCTTCTGCCTCCAATAGATTTCCTAAGCACTAGTGTTTTAAGGAACGGCTTAAAAAGAGAATCCTAATGTGATTTCTTTATAATGGGTGTGTTCCTTATCTTATCCTAGTGTCTAAAATCTTCTGCATGGCTGGACCCCCAAATAATATTACTTTACGTGCTAAGGGGTATCTAGAGAGTGGGATAGGTTTAATGACTACCCTAACCCTAACGCGTACCCTAACCCTAACCCCTACCCTAACCCTAAAACGTACCCTAATCCTAACCCGTACCCTAAACCGAGCTCTAAAGCTAAAACTAACCCTAATCCTAACCCTAAACCATACCCTACGCCGTACCTGAAGCCCTCCCCGAACCCGTACCCTAAGCCGTACCCTAACCCTAACCCTAAGCCTAACCCTAACCCTAGGCTACCCTTGACTGCTTCTGCCTCCAATAGATTTCCTAAGCACTAGTGTTTTAAGGAACAGCTTAAAAAGAGAATCCTAATGTGATTTCTTTATAATGGGTGTGTTCCTTATGTTATCCTAGTGTCTAAACTCTTCTCCATGGCTGGACCCCCAAATAATATTCCTTTACGTGCTAAGGGGTATCTAGAGAGTGGGATAGGTTTAATAACTACGCTAACCCTAACGCATACCCTAACCCTAACCCCTACCCTAACCCTAACACGTACCCTAATCCTAACCCGTACCCTAAACCGAGCCCTAACCCTAAAACTAACCCTAACCCTAACCCCTACCCTAACCCTAACACATAACCTAATCTTAACCCATACCCTAAACCGAGCCCTAACCCTAACACTAAACCTAACCCTAACACTAACCCATACCCTACGCCGTACCCGAACCCCTCCCCGAACCCGTACCCTAAGCCGTACCCTAACCCTAACCCTAAGCCTAACCCTAACCCTAGGCTACCCTTGACTGCTTCTGCCTCCAATAGATTTCCTAAGCACTAGTGTTTTAAGGAACAGCTTAAAAAGAGAATCCTAATGTGATTTCTTTATAATGGGTGTGTTCCTTATCTTATCCTAGTGTCTAAACTCTTCTCCATGGCTGGACCCCCAAATAATATTCCTTTACGTGCTAAGGGGTATCTAGAGAGTGGGATAGGTTTAATAACTACCCTAACCCTAACGCGTACCCTAACCCTAACCCCTACCATAACCCTAACACGTACCCTAATCCTAACCCGTACCCTAAACCGAGGCCTAACCCTAACACTAACCCTAACCCTAACCCTAACCCATACCCTACGATGTACCCGAACCCCTCCCCGAACCCGTAACCTAAGCCGTACCCTAACCCTAACCCTAAGCCTAACCCTAACCCTAGGCTACCCTTGACTGCTTCTGCCTCCAATAGATTTCCTAAGCACTATTGTTTTAAGGGACAGCTTAAAAAGAGAATCCTAAGGTGATTTCTTTATAATGGGTGTGTTCCTTATCTTATCCTAGTGTCTAAAATCTTCTCCACGGCTGGACCCCCAAATAATATTCCTTTACGTGCTAAGGGGTATCTAGAGAGTGGGATAGGTTTAATAACTACCCTAACCCTAACGCATACCCTAACCCTAACCCCTACCCTAACCCTAACACGTACCCTAATCCTAACCCGTACCCTAAACCGAGCCCTACCCCTAACACTAAACCTAACCTTAACGCTAACCCATACCCTACACCGTACCCGAACCCCTCCCCGAACCCGTAACCTAAGCCGTACCATAACCCTAACCCTAAGCCTAACCCTAACCCTAGGCTACCCTTGACTGCTTCTGCCTCCAATAGATTTCCTAAGCACTAGTGTTTTAAGGAACGGCTTAAAAAGAGAATCCTAATGTGATTTCTTTATAATGGGTGTGTTCCTTATCTTATCCTAGTGTCTAAAATCTTCTGCATGGCTGGACCCCCAAATAATATTACTTTACGTGCTAAGGGGTATCTAGAGAGTGGGATAGGTTTAATGACTACCCTAACCCTAACGCGTACCCTAACCCTAACCCCTACCCTAACCCTAAAACGTACCCTAATCCTAACCCGTACCCTAAACCGAGCTCTAAGGCTAAAACTAACCCTAATCCTAACCCTAACCCATACCCTACGCCGTACCTGAAGCCCTCCCCGAACCCGTACCCTAAGCCGTACCCTAACCCTAACCCTAAGCCTAACCCTAACCCTAGGCTACCCTTGACTGCTTCTGCCTCCAATAGATTTCCTAAGCACTAGTGTTTTAAGGAACAGCTTAAAAAGAGAATCCTAATGTGATTTCTTTATAATGGGTTTGTTCCTTATCTTATCCTAGTGTCTAAACTCTTCTCCATGGCTGGACCCCCAAATAATATTCCTTTACGTGCTAAGGGGTATCTAGAGAGTGGGATAGGTTTAATAACTACCCTAACCCTAACGCATATCCTAACCCTAACCCCTACCCTAACCCTAACACGTACCCTAATCCTAACCCGTACCCTAAACCGAGCCCTAACCCTAAAACTAACCCTAACCCTAACCCCTACCCTAACCCTAACACATACCATAATCTTAACCCATACCCTAAACCGAGCCCTAACCCTAACGCTAACCCTAACTCTAACTCTAACCTATACCCTACGGCGTACCCGAACCCCTCCCCGAACCCGTACCCTAAGCCGTACCCTAAGCCTAACCCTAAGCCTAACCCTAACCCTAGGCTACCCTTGATTGCTTCTGCCTCCAATAGATTTCCTAAGCACTAGTGTTTGAAGGAACATCTTAAAACGAGAATCCTAATGTGATTTCTTTATAATGGGTGTGTTCCTTATATTATCCTAGTGTCTAAACTCTTCTCCATGGCTGGACCCCCAAATAATATTCCTTTATGTGCTAAGGGGTATCTAGAGAGTGGGATAGGTTTAATAACTACCCTAACCCTAACGCATACCCTAACCCTAACCCCTACCCTAACCCTAACACATACCCGAATCTTAACCCATACCCTAAACCGAGCCCTAACCCTAACACTAACCCTAACCCTAACCCTAACCCATACCCTACGCCGTACCCGAACACCTCCCCGAACCCGTACCCTAAGCCGTACCCTAACCCTAACCCTAAGCCTAACCCTAACCCTAGGCTACCCTTGACTGCTTCTGCCTCCAATAGATTTCCTAAGCACTAGTGTTTTAAGGAACAGCTTAAAAAGAGAATCCTAAGGTGATTTCTTTATAATGGGTGTGTTCCTTATCTTATCCTAGTGTCTAAACTCTTCTCCATGGCTGGACCCCCAAATAATATTCCTTTACGTGCTAAGGGGTATCTAGAGAGTGGGATAGGTTTAATAACTACCCTAACCCTAACGCATACCCTAACCCTAACCCCTACCCTAACCCTAACACGTACCCTAATCCTAACCCGTACCCTAAACCGAGCCCTAACCCTAAAACTAACCCTAACCCTAACCCCTACCCTAACCCTAACACATACCCTAATCTTAACCCATACCCTAAACCGAGCCCTAACCCTAACGCTAACCCTAACCCTAACCCTAACCCATACCCTACGCCGTACCCGAACCCCTCCCCGAACCCGTACCCTAAGCCGTACCCTAAGCCTAACCCTAAGCCTATCCCTAACCCTAGGCTACCCTTGATTGCTTCTGCCTCCAATAGATTTCCTAAGCACTAGTGTTTGAAGGAACAGCTTAAAACGAGAATCCTAATGTGATTTCTTTATAATGGGTGTGTTCCTTATATTATCCTAGTGTCTAAACTCTTCTCCATGGCTGGACCCCCAAATAATATTCCTTTACGTGCTAAGCGGTATCTAGAGAGTGGGATAGGTTTAATAACTACACTAACCCTAATGCGAACTCTAACCCTAACCCCTACCCTAACCCTAACACGTACCCTAATCCTAACCCGTACCCTAAACCGAGCCCTAACCCTAACACTAACCCTAACCCTAACCCTAACCCATACCCTACGCCGTACCCGAACCCCTCCCCGAACCCGTACCCTAAGCCGTACCCTAACCCTAACCCTAAGCCTAACTCTAACCCTAGGCTACCCTTGACTGCTTCTGCCTCCAATAGATTTCCTAAGCACTAGTGTTTTAAGGAACAGCTTAAAAAGAGAATCCTAATGTGATTTCTTTATAATGGGTGTGTTCCTTATCTTATCCTAGTGTCTAAACTCTTCTCCACGGCTGGACCCCCAAATAATATTCCTTTACGTGCTAAGGGGTATCTAGAGAGTGGGATAGGTTTAATAACTACCCTAACCCTAACGCGTACCCTAACCCTAACCCCTACCCTAACCCTAACACGTACCCTAATCCTAACCCGTACCCTAAACCGAGGCCTAACCCTAACACTAACCCTAACCCTAACCCTAACCCATACCCTACGATGTACCCGAACCCCTCCCCGAACCCGTAACCTAAGCCGTACCCTAACCCTAACCCTAAGCCTAACCCTAACCCTAGGCTACCCTTGACTGCTTCTGCCTCCAATAGATTTCCTAAGCACTATTGTTTTAAGGGACAGCTTAAAAAGAGAATCCTAAGGTGATTTCTTTATAATGGGTTTGTTCCTTATCTTATCCTAGTGTCTAAAATCTTCTCCACGGCTGGACCCCCAAATAATATTCCTTTACGTGCTAAGGGGTATCTAGAGAGTGGGATAGGTTTAATAACTACTCTAACCCTAACGCATACCCTAACCCTAACCCCTACCCTAACCCTAACACGTACCCTAATCCTAACCCGTACCCTAAACCGAGCCCTACCCCTAACACTAAACCTAACCTTAACCCTAACCCATACCCTACACCGTACCCGAACCCCTCCACGAACCCGTAACCTAAGCCGTACCGTAACCCTAACCCTAAGCCTAACCCTAACCCTAGGCTACCCTTGACTGCTTCTGCCTCCAATAGATTTCCTAAGCACTAGTGTTTTAAGGAACGGCTTAAAAAGAGAATCCTAATGTGATTTCTTTATAATGGGTGTGTTCCTTATCTTATCCTAGTGTCTAAAATCTTCTGCATGGCTGGACCCCCAAATAATATTACTTTACGTGCTAAGGGGTATCTAGAGAGTGGGATAGGTTTAATGACTACCCTAACCCTAACGCGTACCCTAACCCTAACCCCTACCCTAACCCTAAAACGTACCCTAATCCTAACCCGTACCCTAAACCGAGCTCTAAAGCTAAAACTAACCCTAATCCTAACCCTAAACCATACCCTACGCCGTACCTGAAGCCCTCCCTGAACCCGTACCCTAAGCCGTACCCTAACCCTAACCCTAAGCCTAACCCTAACCCTAGGCTACCCTTGACTGCTTCTGCCTCCAATAGATTTCCTAAGCACTATTGTTTTAAGGAACAGCTTAAAAAGAGAATCCTAATGTGATTTCTTTATAATGGGTGTGTTCCTTATCTTATCCTAGTGTCTAAACTCTTCTCCATGGCTGGACCCCCAAATAATATTCCTTTACGTGCTAAGGGGTATCTAGAGAGTGGGATAGGTTTAATAACTACGCTAACCCTAACGCATACCCTAACCCTAACCCCTACCCTAACCCTAACACGTACCCTAATCCTAACCCGTACCCTAAACCGAGCCCTAACCCTAAAACTAACCCTAACCCTAACCCCTACCCTAACCCTAACACATAACCTAATCTTAACCCATACCCTAAACCGAGCCCTAACCCTAACGCTAACCCTAACCCTAACCCTAACCCTAACCCATACCCTACGCCGTACCCGAACCCCTCCCCGAACCCGTACCCTAAGCCGTACCCTAAGCCTAACCCTAAGCCTAACCCTAACCCTAGGCTACCCTTGATTGCTTCTGCCTCCAATAGATTTCCTAAGCAATAGTGTTTGAAGGAACAGCTTAAAACGAGAATCCTAATGTGATTTCTTTATAATGGGTGTGTTCCTTATATTATCCTAGTGTCTAAACTCTTCTCCATGGCTGGACCCCCAAATAATATTCCTTTACGTGCTAAGCGGTATCTAAAGAGTGGGATAGGTTTAATAACTACACTAACCCTAATGCGAACTCTAACCCTAACCCCTACCCTAACCCTAACACGTACCCTAATCCTAACCCGTACCCTAAACCGAGCCCTAACCCTAACACTAACCCTAACCCTAACCCTAACCCATACCCTACGCCGTACCCGAACCCCTCCCCGAACCCGTACCCTAAGCCGTACCCTAACCCTAACCCTAAGCCTAACCCTAACCCTAGGCTACCCTTGACTGCTTCTGCCTCCAATAGATTTCCTAAGCACTAGTGTTTTAAGGAACAGCTTAAAAAGAGAATCCTAATGTGATTTCTTTATAATGGGTGTGTTCCTTATCTTATCCTAGTGTCTAAACTCTTCTCCAAGGCTGGACCCCCAAATAATATTCCTTTACGTGCTAAGGGGTATCTAGAGAGTGGGATAGGTTTAATAACTACCCTAACCCTAACGCGTACCCTAACCCTAACCCCTACCCTAACCCTAACACGTACCCTAATCCTAACCCGTACCCTAAACCGAGGCCTAACCCTAACACTAACCCTAACCCTAACCCTAACCCATACCCTACGATGTACCTGAACCCCTCCCCGAACCCGTAACCTAAGCCGTACCCTAACCCTATCCCTAAGCCTAACCCTAACCCTAGGCTACCCTTGACTGCTTCTGCCTCCAATAGATTTCCTAAGCACTATTGTTTTAAGGGACAGCTTAAAAAGAGAATCCTAAGGTGATTTCTTTATAATGGGTGTGTTCCTTATCTTATCCTAGTGTCTAAAATCTTCTCCACGGCTGGACCCCCAAATAATATTCCTTTACGTGCTAAGGGGTATCTAGAGAGTGGGATAGGTTTAATAACTACCCTAACCCTAACGCATACCCTAACCCTAACCCCTACCCTAACCCTAACACGTACCCTAATCCTAACCCGTACCCTAAACCGAGCCCTACCCCTAACACTAAACCTAACCTTAACCCTAACCCATACCCTACACCGTACCCGAACCCCTCCCCGAACCCGTAACCTAAGCCGTACCGTAACCCTAACCCTAAGCCTAACCCTAACCCTAGGCTACCCTTGACTGCTTCTGCCTCCAATAGATTTCCTAAGCACTAGTGTTTTAAGGAACGGCTTAAAAAGAGAATCCTAATGTGATTTCTTTATAATGGGTGTGATCCTTATCTTATCCTAGTGTCTAAAATCTTCTGCATGGCTGGACCCCCAAATAATATTACTTTACGTGCTAAGGGGTATCTAGAGAGTGGGATAGGTTTAATGACTACCCTAACCCTAACGCGTACCCTAACCCTAACCCCTACCCTAACCCTAAAACGTACCCTAATCCTAACCCGTACCCTAAACCGAGCTCTAAAGCTAAAACTAACCCTAATCCTAACCCTAACCCATACCCTACGCCGTACCCGAAGCCCTCCCCGAACCCGTACCCTAAGCCGTACCCTAAACCTAACCCTAAGCCTAACCCTAACCCTAGGCTACCCTTGACTGCTTCTGCCTCCAATAGATTTCCTAAGCACTAGTGTTTTAAGGAACAGCTTAAAAAGAGAATCCTAATGTGATTTCTTTATAATGGGTTTGTTCCTTATCTTATCCTAGTGTCTAAACTCTTCTCCATGGCTGGACCCCCAAATAATATTCCTTTACGTGCTAAGGGGTATCTAGAGAGTGGGATAGGTTTAATAACTACCCTAACCCTAACGCATATCCTAACCCTAACCCCTACCCTAACCCTAACACGTACCCTAATCCTAACCCGTACCCTAAACCGAGCCCTAACCCTAAAACTAACCCTAACCCTAACCCCTACCCTAACCCTAACACATACCATAATCTTAACCCATACCCTAAACCGAGCCCTAACCCTAACGCTAACCCTAACTCTAACCCTAACCCATACCCTACGGCGTACCCGAACCCCTCCCCGAACCCGTATCCTAAGCCGTACCCTAAGCCTAACCCTAAACCTAACCCTAACCCTAGGCTACCCTTGACTGCTTCTGCCTCCAATAGATTTCCTAAGCACTAGTGTTTGAAGGAACAGCTTAAAAAGAGAATCCTATTGTGATTTCTTTATAATGGGTGTGTTCCTTATCTTATCCTAGTGTCTAAACTCTTCTCCATGGCTGGACCCCCAAATAATATTCCTTTATGTGCTAAGGGGTATCTAGAGAGTGGGATAGGTTTAATAACTACCCTAACCCTAACGCATACCCTAACCCTAACCCCTACCCTAACCCTAACACATACCCTAATCTTAACCCATACCCTAAACCGAGCCATAACCCTAACACTAACCCTAACCCGAACCCTAACCCATACCCTACGCCGTACCCGAACACCTCCCCGAACCCGTACCCTAAGCCGTACCCTAACCCTAACCCTAAGCCTAACCCTAACCCTAGGCTACCCTTGACTGCTTCTGCCTCCAATAGATTTCCTAAGCACTAGTGTTTTAAGGAACAGCTTAAAAAGAGAATCCTAATGTGATTTCTTTATAATGGGTGTGTTCCTTATCTTATCCTAGTGTCTAAAATCTTCTCCACGGCTGGACCCCCAAATGATATTCCTTTACGTGCTAAGGGGTATCTAGAGAGTGGGATAGGTTTAATAACTACCCTAACCCTAACGCATACCCTAACCCTAACCCCTACCCTAACCCTAACACGTACCCTAATCCTAACCCGTACCCTAAACCGAGCCCTAACCCTACAACTAACCCTAACCCTAACCCCTACCCTAACCCTAACACATACCCTAATCTTAACCCATACCCTAAACCGAGCCCTAACCCTAACGCTAACCCTAACCCTAACCCTAACCCATACCCTACGCCGTACCCGAACCCCTCCCCGAACCCGTACCCTAAGCCGTACCCTAAGCCTAACCCTAAGCCTATCCCTAACCCTAGGCTACCCTTGATTGCTTCTGCCTCCAATAGATTTCCTAAGCACTAGTGTTTGAAGGAACAGCTTAAAACGAGAATCCTAATGTGATTTCTTTATAATGGGAGTGTTCCTTATATTATCCTAGTGTCTAAACTCTTCTCCATGGCTGGACCCCCAAATAATATTCCTTTACGTGCTAAGCGGTATCTAGAGAGTGGGATAGGTTTAATAACTACACTAACCCTAATGCGAACTCTAACCCTAACCCCTACCCTAACCCTAACACGTACCCTAATCCTAACCCGTACCCTAAACCGAGCCCTAACCCTAACACTAACCCTAACCCTAATCCTAACCCATACCCTACGCCGTACCCGAACCCCTCCCCGAACCCGTACCCTAAGCCGTACCCTAACCCTAACCCTAAGCCTAACCCTAACCCTAGGCTACCCTTGACTGCTTCTGCCTCCAATAGATTTCCTAAGCACTAGTGTTTTAAGGAACAGCTTAAAAAGAGAATCCTAATGTGATTTCTTTATAATGGGTGTGTTCCTTATCTTATCCTAGTGTCTAAACTCTTCTCCATGGCTGGACCCCCAAATAATATTCCTTTACGTGCTAAGGGTTATCTAGAGAGTGGGATAGGTTTAATAACTACCCTAACCCTAACGCGTACCCTAACCCTAAGCCCTACCCTAACCCTAATCCTAACCCGTACCCTAAACCGAGCCCTAACCCTAACACTAACCCTAACCCTAACCCTAACCCATACCCTACGATGTACCCGAACCCCTCCCCGAACCCGTAACCTAAGCCGTACCCTAACCCTAACCCTAAGCCTAACCCTAACCCTAGGCTACCCTTGACTGCTTCTGCCTCCAATAGATTTCCTAAGCACTATTGTTTTAAGGGACAGCTTAAAAAGAGAATCCTAAGGTGATTTCTTTATAATGGGTGTGTTCCTTATCTTATCCTAGTATCTAAAATCTTCTCCACGGCTGGACCCCCAAATAATATTCCTTTACGTGCTAAGGGGTATCTAGAGAGTGGGATAGGTTTAATAACTACCCTAACCCTAACGCGTACCCTAACCCTAACCCCTACCCTAACCCTAACACGTACCCTAATCCTAACCCGTACCCTAAACCGACCCCTAACCCTAACACTAAACCTAACCCTAACCCTAACCCATACCCTACACCATACCCGAACCCCTCCCCGAACCCGTAACCTAAGCCGTACCGTAACCCTAACCCTAAGCCTAACCCTAACCCTAGGCTACCCTTGACTGCTTCTGCCTCCAATAGATTTCCTAAGCACTAGTGTTTTAAGGAACGGCTTAAAAAGAGAATCCTAATGTGATTTCTTTATAATGGGTGTGTTCCTTATCTTATCCTAGTGTCTAAAATCTTCTGCATGGCTGGACCCCCAAATAATATTACTTTACGTGCTAAGGGGTATCTAGAGAGTGGGATAGGTTTAATGACTACCCTAACCCTAACGCGTACCCTAACCCTAACCCCTACCCTAACCCTAAAACGTACCCTAATCCTAACGCGTACCCTAAACCGAGCTCTAAAGCTAAAACTAACCCTAACCCTAACCCTAACCCATACCCTACGCCGTACCCGAACCCCTCCCCGAACCCGTACCCTAAGCCGTACCCTAACCCTAACCCTAAGCCTAACCCTAACCCTAGGCTACCCTTGACTGCTTCTGCCTCCAATAGATTTCCTAAGCACTAGTGTTTTAAGGAACAGCTTAAAAAGAGAATCCTAATGTGATTTCTTTATAATGGGTGTGTTCCTTATCTTATCCTAGTGTCTAAACTCTTCTCCATGGCTGGACCCCCAAATAATATTCCTTTACGTGCTAAGGGTTATCTAGAGAGTGGGATAGGTTTAATAACTACCCTAACCCTAACGCGTACCCTAACCCTAACCCCTACCCTAACCCTAATCCTAACCCGTACCCTAAACCGAGCCCTAACCCTAACACTAACCCTAACCCTAACCCTAACCCATACCCTACGATGTACCCGAACCCCTCCCCGAACCCGTAACCTAAGCCGTACCCTAACCCTAACCCTAAGCCTAACCCTAACCCTAGGCTACCCTTGACTGCTTCTGCCTCCAATAGATTTCCTAAGCACTATTGTTTTAAGGGACAGCTTAAAAAGAGAATCCTAAGGTGATTTCTTTATAATGGGTGTGTTCCTTATCTTATCCTAGTATCTAAAATCTTCTCCACGGCTGGACCCCCAAATAATATTCCTTTACGTGCTAAGGGGTATCTAGAGAGTGGGATAGGTTTAATAACTACCCTAACCCTAACGCGTACCCTAACCCTAACCCATACCCTAACCCTAACACGTACCCTAATCCTAACCCGTACCCTAAACCGACCCCTAACCCTAACACTAAACCTAACCCTAACCCTAACCCATACCCTACACCATACCCGAACCCCTCCCCGAACCCGTAACCTAAGCCGTACCGTAACCCTAACCCTAAGCCTAACCCTAACCCTAGGCTACCCTTGACTGCTTCTGCCTCCAATAGATTTCCTAAGCACTAGTGTTTTAAGGAACGGCTTAAAAAGAGAATCCTAATGTGATTTCTTTATAATGGGTGTGTTCCTTATCTTATCCTAGTGTCTAAAATCTTCTGCATGGCTGGACCCCCAAATAATATTACTTTACGTGCTAAGGGGTATCTAGAGAGTGGGATAGGTTTAATGACTACCCTAACCCTAACGCGTACCCTAACCCTAACCCCTACCCTATCCCTAAAACGTACCCTAATCCTAACGCGTACCCTAAACCGAGCTCTAAAGCTAAAACTAACCCTAACCCTAACCCTAACCCATACCCTACGCCGTACCCGAACCCCTCCCCGAACCCGTACCCTAAGCCGTACCCTAACCCTAACCCTAAGCCTAACCCTAACCCTAGGCTACCCTTGACTGCTTCTGCCTCCAATAGATTTCCTAAGCACTAGTGTTTTAAGGAACAGCTTAAAAAGAGAATCCTAATGTGATTTCTTTATAATGGGTGTGTTCCTTATCTTATCCTAGTGTCTAAACTCTTCTCCATGGCTGGACCCCCAAATAATATTCCTTTACGTGCTAAGGGGTATCTAGAGAGTGGGATAGGTTTAATAACTACCCTAAACCTAACGCGTACCCTAACCCTAACCCCTACCCTAACCCTAACACGTACCCTAATCCTAACCCGTACCCTAAACCGAGCCCTAACCCTAACACTAACCCTAACCCTAACCCTAACCCATACCCTACGATGTACCCGAACCCCTCCCCGAACCCGTAACCTAAGCCATACCCTAACCCTAACCCTAAGCCTAACCCTAACCCTAGGCTACCCTTGACTGCTTCTGCCTCCAATAGATTTCCTAAGCACTAGTGTTTTAAGGAACAGCTTAAAAATAGAATCCTATTGTGATTTCTATATAATGGGTGTGTTCCTTATCTTATCCTAGTGTCTAAACTCTTCTCCATGGCTGGACCCCCAAATAATATTCCTTTATGTGCTAAGGGGTATCTAGAGAGTGGGATAGGTTTAATAACTACTCTAACCCTAACGCATATCCTAACCCTAACCCCTACCCTAACCCTAACACGTACCCTAATCCTAACCCGTACCCTAAACCGAGCCCTACCCCTAACACTAAACCTAACCTTAACCCTAACCCATACCCTACACCGTACCCGAACCCCTCCCCGAACCCGTAACCTAAGCCGTACCGTAACCCTAACCCTAAGCCTAACCCTAACCCTAGGCTACCCTTGACTGCTTCTGCCTCCAATAGATTTCCTAAGCACTAGTGTTTTAAGGAACGGCTTAAAAAGAGAATCCTAATGTGATTTCTTTATAATGGGTGTGTTCCTTATCTTATCCTAGTGTCTAAAATCTTCTGCATGGCTGGACCCCCAAATAATATTACTTTACGTGCTAAGGGGTATCTAGAGAGTGGGATAGGTTTAATGACTACCCTAACCCTAACGCGTACCCTAACCCTAACCCCTACCCTAACCCTAAAACGTACCCTAATCCTAACCCGTACCCTAAACCGAGCTCTAAAGCTAAAACTAACCCTAATCCTAACCCTAAACCATACCCTACGCCGTACCTGAAGCCCTCCCCGAACCCGTACCCTAAGCCGTACCCTAACCCTAACCCTAAGCCTAACCCTAACCCTAGGCTACCCTTGACTGCTTCTGCCTCCAATAGATTTCCTAAGCACTAGTGTTTTAAGGAACAGCTTAAAAGAGAATCCTAATGTGATTTCTTTATAATGGGTGTGTTCCTTATCTTATCCTAGTGTCTAAACTCTTCTCCATGGCTGGACCCCCAAATAATATTCCTTTACGTGCTAAGGGGTATCTAGAGAGTGGGATAGGTTTAATAACTACGCTAACCCTAACGCATACCCTAACCCTAACCCCTACCCTAACCCTAACACGTACCCTAATCCTAACCCGTACCCTAAACCGAGCCCTAACCCTAAAACTAACCCTAACCCTAACCCCTACCCTAACCCTAACACATAACCTAATCTTAACCCATACCCTAAACCGAGCCCTAACCCTAACGCTAACCCTAACCCTAACCCTAACCCTAACCCATACCCTACGCCGTACCCGAACCCCTCCCCGAACCCGTACCCTAAGCCGTACCCTAAGCCTAACCCTAAGCCTAACCCTAACCCTAGGCTACCCTTGATTGCTTCTGCCTCCAATAGATTTCCTAAGCAATAGTGTTTGAAGGAACAGCTTAAAACGAGAATCCTAATGTGATTTCTTTATAATGGGTGTGTTCCTTATATTATCCTAGTGTCTAAACTCTTCTCCATGGCTGGACCCCCAAATAATATTCCTTTACGTGCTAAGCGGTATCTAGAGAGTGGGATAGGTTTAATAACTACACTAACCCTAATGCGAACTCTAACCCTAACCCCTACCCTAACCCTAACACGTACCCTAATCCTAACCCGTACCCTAAACCGAGCCCTAACCCTAACACTAACCCTAACCCTAACCCTAACCCATACCCTACGCCGTACCCGAACCCCTCCCCGAACCCGTACCCTAAGCCGTACCCTAACCCTAACCCTAAGCCTAACCCTAACCCTAGGCTACCCTTGACTGCTTCTGCCTCCAATAGATTTCCTAAGCACTAGTGTTTGAAGGAACAGCTTAAAAAGAGAATCCTAATGTGATTTCTTTATAATGGGTGTGTTCCTTATCTTATCCTAGTGTCTAAACTCTTCTCCATGGCTGGACCCCCAAATAATATTCCTTTACGTGCTAAGGGGTATCTAGAGAGTGGGATAGGTTTAATAACTACCCTAACCCTAACGCGTACCCTAACCCTAACCCCTACCCTAACCCTAACACGTACCCTAATCCTAACCCGTACCCTAAACCGAGGCCTAACCCTAACACTAACCCTAACCCTAACCCTAACCCATACCCTACGATGTACCTGAACCCCTCCCCGAACCCGTAACCTAAGCCGTACCCTAACCCTAACCCTAAGCCTAACCCTAACCCTAGGCTACCCTTGACTGCTTCTGCCTCCAATAGATTTCCTAAGCACTATTGTTTTAAGGGACAGCTTAAAAAGAGAATCCTAAGGTGATTTCTTTATAATGGGTGTGTTCCTTATCTTATCCTAGTGTCTAAAATCTTCTCCACGGTTGGACCCCCAAATAATATTCCTTTACGTGCTAAGGGGTATCTAGAGAGTGGGATAGGTTTAATAACTACCCTAACCCTAACGCATACCCTAACCCTAACCCCTACCCTAACCCTAACACGTACCCTAATCCTAACCCGTACCCTAAACCGAGCCCTACCCCTAACACTAAACCTAACCTTAACCCTAACCCATACCCTACACCGTACCCGAACCCCTCCCCGAACCCGTAACCTAAGCCGTACCGTAACCCTAACCCTAAGCCTAACCCTAACCCTACGCTACCCTTGACTGCTTCTGCCTCCAATAGATTTCCTAAGCACTAGTGTTTTAAGGAACGGCTTAAAAAGAGAATCCTAATGTGATTTCTTTATAATGGGTGTGTTCCTTATCTTATCCTAGTGTCTAAAATCTTCTGCATGGCTGGACCCCCAAATAATATTACTTTACGTGCTAAGGGGTATCTAGAGAGTGGGATAGGTTTAATGACTACCCTAACCCTAACGCGTACCCTAACCCTAACCCCTACCCTAACCCTAAAACGTACCCTAATCCTAACCCGTACCCTAAACCGAGCTCTAAAGCTAAAACTAACCCTAATCCTAACCCTAACCCATACCCTACGCCGTACCCGAAGCCCTCCCCGAACCCGTACCCTAAGCCGTACCCTAACCCTAACCCTAAGCCTAACCCTAACCCTAGGCTACCCTTGACTGCTTCTGCCTCCAATAGATTTCCTAAGCACTAGTGTTTTAAGGAACAGCTTAAAAAGAGAATCCTAATGTGATTTCTTTATAATGGGTTTGTTCCTTATCTTATCCTAGTGTCTAAACTCTTCTCCATGGCTGGACCCCCAAATAATATTCCTTTACGTGCTAAGGGGTATCTAGAGAGTGGGATAGGTTTAATAACTACCCTAACCCTAACGCATATCCTAACCCTAACCCCTACCCTAACCCTAACACGTACCCTAATCCTAACCCGTACCCTAAACCGAGCCCTAACCCTAAAACTAACCCTAACCCTAACCCCTACCCTAACCCTAACACATACCATAATCTTAACCCATACCCTAAACCGAGCCCTAACCCTAACGCTAACCCTAACTCTAACCCTAACCCATACCCTACGGCGTACCCGAACCCCTCCCCGAACCCGTATCCTAAGCCGTACCCTAAGCCTAACCCTAAACCTAACCCTAACCCTAGGCTACCCTTGACTGCTTCTGCCTCCAATAGATTTCCTAAGCACTAGTGTTTGAAGGAACAGCTTAAAAAGAGAATCCTATTGTGATTTCTTTATAATGGGTGTGTTCCTTATCTTATCCTAGTGTCTAAACTCTTCTCCATGGCTGGACCCCCAAATAATATTCCTTTATGTGCTAAGGGGTATCTAGAGAGTGGGATAGGTTTAATAACTACCCTAACCCTAACGCATACCCTAACCCTAACCCCTACCCTAACCCTAACACATACCCTAATCTTAACCCATACCCTAAACCGAGCCATAACCCTAACACTAACCCTAACCCTAACCCTAACCCATACCCTACGCCGTACCCGAACCCCTCCCCGAACCCGTACCCTAAGCCGTACCCTAACCCTAACCCTAAGCCTAACCCTAACCCTAGGCTACCCTTGACTGCTTCTGCCTCCAATAGATTTCCTAAGCACTAGTGTTTGAAGGAACAGCTTAAAAAGAGAATCCTAATGTGATTTCTTTATAATGGGTGTGTTCCTTATCTTATCCTAGTGTCTAAACTCTTCTCCATGGCTGGACCCCCAAATAATATTCCTTTACGTGCTAAGGGGTATCTAGAGAGTGGGATAGGTTTAATAACTACCCTAACCCTAACGCGTACCCTAACCCTAACCCCTACCCTAACCCTAACACGTACCCTAATCCTAACCCGTACCCTAAACCGAGGCCTAACCCTAACACTAACCCTAACCCTAACCCTAACCCATACCCTACGATGTACCTGAACCCCTCCCCGAACCCGTAACCTAAGCCGTACCCTAACCCTAACCCTAAGCCTAACCCTAACCCTAGGCTACCCTTGACTGCTTCTGCCTCCAATAGATTTCCTAAGCACTATTGTTTTAAGGGACAGCTTAAAAAGAGAATCCTAAGGTGATTTCTTTATAATGGGTGTGTTCCTTATCTTATCCTAGTGTCTAAAATCTTCTCCACGGTTGGACCCCCAAATAATATTCCTTTACGTGCTAAGGGGTATCTAGAGAGTGGGATAGGTTTAATAACTACCCTAACCCTAACGCATACCCTAACCCTAACCCCTACCCTAACCCTAACACGTACCCTAATCCTAACCCGTACCCTAAACCGAGCCCTACCCCTAACACTAAACCTAACCTTAACCCTAACCCATACCCTACACCGTACCCGAACCCCTCCCCGAACCCGTAACCTAAGCCGTACCGTAACCCTAACCCTAAGCCTAACCCTAACCCTACGCTACCCTTGACTGCTTCTGCCTCCAATAGATTTCCTAAGCACTAGTGTTTTAAGGAACGGCTTAAAAAGAGAATCCTAATGTGATTTCTTTATAATGGGTGTGTTCCTTATCTTATCCTAGTGTCTAAAATCTTCTGCATGGCTGGACCCCCAAATAATATTACTTTACGTGCTAAGGGGTATCTAGAGAGTGGGATAGGTTTAATGACTACCCTAACCCTAACGCGTACCCTAACCCTAACCCCTACCCTAACCCTAAAACGTACCCTAATCCTAACCCGTACCCTAAACCGAGCTCTAAAGCTAAAACTAACCCTAATCCTAACCCTAACCCATACCCTACGCCGTACCCGAAGCCCTCCCCGAACCCGTACCCTAAGCCGTACCCTAACCCTAACCCTAAGCCTAACCCTAACCCTAGGCTACCCTTGACTGCTTCTGCCTCCAATAGATTTCCTAAGCACTAGTGTTTTAAGGAACAGCTTAAAAAGAGAATCCTAATGTGATTTCTTTATAATGGGTTTGTTCCTTATCTTATCCTAGTGTCTAAACTCTTCTCCATGGCTGGACCCCCAAATAATATTCCTTTACGTGCTAAGGGGTATCTAGAGAGTGGGATAGGTTTAATAACTACCCTAACCCTAACGCATATCCTAACCCTAACCCCTACCCTAACCCTAACACGTACCCTAATCCTAACCCGTACCCTAAACCGAGCCCTAACCCTAAAACTAACCCTAACCCTAACCCCTACCCTAACCCTAACACATACCATAATCTTAACCCATACCCTAAACCGAGCCCTAACCCTAACGCTAACCCTAACTCTAACCCTAACCCATACCCTACGGCGTACCCGAACCCCTCCCCGAACCCGTATCCTAAGCCGTACCCTAATCCTAACCCTAAACCTAACCCTAACCCTAGGCTACCCTTGACTGCTTCTGCCTCCAATAGATTTCCTAAGCACTAGTGTTTGAAGGAACAGCTTAAAAAGAGAATCCTATTGTGATTTCTTTATAATGGGTGTGTTCCTTATCTTATCCTAGTGTCTAAACTCTTCTCCATGGCTGGACCCCCAAATAATATTCCTTTATGTGCTAAGGGGTATCTAGAGAGTGGGATAGGTTTAATAACTACCCTAACCCTAACGCATACCCTAACCCTAACCCCTACCCTAACCCTAACACATACCCTAATCTTAACCCATACCCTAAACCGAGCCATAACCCTAACACTAACCCTAACCCGAACCCTAACCCATACCCTACGCCGTACCCGAACACCTCCCCGAACCCGTACCCTAAGCCGTACCCTAACCCTAACCCTAAGCCTAACCCTAACCCTAGGCTACCCTTGACTGCTTCTGCCTCCAATAGATTTCCTAAGCACTAGTGTTTTAAGGAACAGCTTAAAAAGAGAATCCTAATGTGATTTCTTTATAATGGGTGTGTTCCTTATCTTATCCTAGTGTCTAAAATCTTCTCCACGGCTGGACCCCCAAATGATATTCCTTTACGTGCTAAGGGGTATCTAGAGAGTGGGATAGGTTTAATAACTACCCTAACCCTAACGCATACCCTAACCCTAACCCCTACCCTAACCCTAACACGTACCCTAATCCTAACCCGTACCCTAAACCGAGCCCTAACCCTAAAACTAACCCTAACCCTAACCCCTACCCTAACCCTAACACATACCCTAATCTTAACCCATACCCTAAACCGAGCCCTAACCCTAACGCTAACCCTAACCCTAACCCTAACCCATACCCTACGCCGTACCCGAACCCCTCCCCGAACCCGTACCCTAAGCCGTACCCTAAGCCTAACCCTAAGCCTATCCCTAACCCTAGGCTACCCTTGATTGCTTCTGCCTCCAATAGATTTCCTAAGCACTAGTGTTTGAAGGAACAGCTTAAAACGAGAATCCTAATGTGATTTCTTTATAATGGGTGTGTTCCTTATATTATCATAGTGTCTAAACTCTTCTCCATGGCTGGACCCCCAAATAATATTCCTTTACGTGCTAAGCGGTATCTAGAGAGTGGGATAGGTTTAATAACTACACTAACCCTAATGCGAACTCTAACCCTAACCCCTACCCTAACCCTAACACGTACCCTAATCCTAACCCGTACCCTAAACCGAGCCCTAACCCTAAAACTAACCCTAACCCTAACCCCTACCCTAACCCTAACACATACCCTAATCTTAACCCATACCCTAAACCGAGCCCTAACCCTAACGCTAACCCTAACCCTAACCCCTACCCTAACCCTAACACATACCCTAATCTTAACCCATACCCTAAACCGAGCCCTAACCCTAACGCTAACCCTAACCCTAACCCTAACCCATACCCTACGCCGTACCCGAACCCCTCCCCGAACCCGTACCCTAAGCCGTACCCTAACCCTAACCCTAAGCCTAACCCTAACCCTAGGCTACCCTTGACTGCTTCTGCCTCCAATAGATTTCCTAAGCACTAGTGTTTGAAGGAACAGCTTAAAAAGAGAATCCTAATGTGATTTCTTTATAATGGGTGTGTTCCTTATCTTATCCTAGTGTCTAAACTCTTCTCCATGGCTGGACCCCCAAATAATATTCCTTTACGTGCTAAGGGTTATCTAGAGAGTGGGATAGGTTTAATAACTACCCTAACCCTAACGCGTACCCTAACCCTAACCCCTACCCTAACCCTAATCCTAACCCGTACCCTAAACCGAGCCCTAACCCTAACACTAACCCTAACCCTAACCCTAACCCATACCCTACGATGTACCCGAACCCCTCCCCGAACCCGTAACCTAAGCCGTACCCTAACCCTAACCCTAAGCCTAACCCTAACCCTAGGCTACCCTTGACTGCTTCTGCCTCCAATAGATTTCCTAAGCACTATTGTTTTAAGGGACAGCTTAAAAAGAGAATCCTAAGGTGATTTCTTTATAATGGGTGTGTTCCTTATCTTATCCTAGTATCTAAAATCTTCTCCACGGCTGGACCCCCAAATAATATTCCTTTACGTGCTAAGGGGTATCTAGAGAGTGGGATAGGTTTAATAACTACCCTAACCCTAACGCGTACCCTAACCCTAACCCCTACCCTAACCCTAACACGTACCCTAATCCTAACCCGTACCCTAAACCGACCACTAACCCTAACACTAAACCTAACCCTAACCCTAACCCATACCCTACACCATACCCGAACCCCTCCCCGAACCCGTAACCTAAGCCGTACCATAACCCTAACCCTAAGCCTAACCCTAACCCTAGGCTACCCTTGACTGCTTCTGCCTCCAATAGATTTCCTAAGCACTAGTGTTTTAAGGAACGGCTTAAAAAGAGAATCCTAATGTGATTTCTTTATAATGGGTGTGTTCCTTATCTTATCCTAGTGTCTAAAATCTTCTGCATGGCTGGACCCCCAAATAATATTCCTTTACGTGCTAAGGGGTATCTAGAGAGTGGGATAGGTTTAATGACTACCCTAACCCTAACGCGTACCCTAACCCTAACCCCTACCCTAACCCTAAAACGTACCCTAATCCTAACGTGTACCCTAAACCGAGCTCTAAAGCTAAAACTAACCCTAACCCTAACCCTAACCCATACCCTACGCCGTACCCGAACCCCTCCCCGAACCCGTACCCTAAGCCGTACCCTAACCCTAACCCTAAGCCTAACCCTAACCCTAGGCTACCCTTGACTGCTTCTGCCTCCAATAGATTTCCTAAGCACTAGTGTTTTAAGGAACAGCTTAAAAAGAGAATCCTAATGTGATTTCTTTATAATGGGTGTGTTCCTTATCTTATCCTAGTGTCTAAACTCTTCTCCATGGCTGGACCCCCAAATAATATTCCTTTACGTGCTAAGGGTTATCTAGAGAGTGGGATAGGTTTAATAACTACCCTAACCCTAACGCGTACCCTAACCCTAACCCCTACCCTAACCCTAATCCTAACCCGTACCCTAAACCGAGCCCTAACCCTAACACTACCCTAACCCTAACCCTAACCCATACCCTACGATGTACCCGAACCCCTCCCCGAACCCATAACCTAAGCCGTACCCTAACCCTAACCCTAAGCCTAACCCTAACCCTAGGCTACCCTTGACTGCTTCTGCCTCCAATAGATTTCCTAAGCACTATTGTTTTAAGGGACAGCTTAAAAAGAGAATCCTAAGGTGATTTCTTTATAATGGGTGTGTTCCTTATCTTATCCTAGTATCTAAAATCTTCTCCACGGCTGGACCCCCAAATAATATTCCTTTACGTGCTAAGGGGTATCTAGAGAGTGGGATAGGTTTAATAACTACCCTAACCCTAACGCGTACCCTAACCCTAACCCCTACCCTAACCCTAACACGTACCCTAATCCTAACCCGTACCCTAAACCGACCCCTAACCCTAACACTAAACCTAACCCTAACCCTAACCCATACCCTACACCATACCCGAACCCCTCCCCGAACCCGTAACCTAACCCGTACCGTAACCCTAACCCTAAGCCTAACCCTAACCCTAGGCTACCCTTGACTGCTTCTGCCTCCAATAGATTTCCTAAGCACTAGTGTTTTAAGGAACGGCTTAAAAAGAGAATCCTAATGTGATTTCTTTATAATGGGTGTGTTCCTTATCTTATCCTAGTGTCTAAAATCTTCTGCATGGCTGGACCCCCAAATAATATTACTTTACGTGCTAAGGGGTATCTAGAGAGTGGGATAGGTTTAATGACTACCCTAACCCTAACGCGTACCCTAACCCTAACCCCTACCCTAACCCTAAAACGTACCCTAATCCTAACGCGTACCCTAAACCGAGCTCTAAAGCTAAAACTAACCCTAACCCTAACCCTAACCCATACCCTACGCCGTACCCGAACCCCTCCCCGAACCCGTACCCTAAGCCGTACCCTAACCCTAACCCTAAGCCTAACCCTAACCCTAGGCTACCCTTGACTGCTTCTGCCTCCAATAGATTTCCTAAGCACTAGTGTTTTAAGGAACAGCTTAAAAAGAGAATCCTAATGTGATTTCTTTATAATGGGTGTGTTCCTTATCTTATCCTAGTGTCTAAACTCTTCTCCATGGCTGGACCCCCAAATAATATTCCTTTACGTGCTAAGGGGTATCTAGAGAGTGGGATAGGTTTAATAACTACCCTAAACCTAACGCGTACCCTAACCCTAACCCCTACCCTAACCCTAACACGTACCCTAATCCTAACCCGTACCCTAAACCGAGCCCTAACCCTAACACTAACCCTAACCCTAACCCTAACCCATACCCTACGATGTACCCGAACCCCTCCCCGAACCCGTAACCTAAGCCATACCCTAACCCTAACCCTAAGCCTAACCCTAACCCTAGGCTACCCTTGACTGCTTCTGCCTCCAATAGATTTCCTAAGCACTAGTGTTTTAAGGAACAGCTTAAAAATAGAATCCTATTGTGATTTCTATATAATGGGTGTGTTCCTTATCTTATCCTAGTGTCTAAACTCTTCTCCATGGCTGGACCCCCAAATAATATTCCTTTATGTGCTAAGGGGTATCTAGAGAGTGGGATAGGTTTAATAACTACCCTAACCCTAACGCATACCCTAACCCTAACCCCTACCCTAACCCTAACACATACCCTAATCTTAACCCATACCCTAAACCGAGCCCTAACCCTAACACTAACCCTAACCCTAACCCTAACCCATACCCTACGCCGTACCCGAACACCTCCCCGAACCCGTACCCTAAGCCGTACCCTAACCCTAACCCTAAGCCTAACCCTAACCCTAGGCTACCCTTGACTGCTTCTGCCTCCAATAGATTTCCTAAGCACTAGTGTTTTAAGGAACAGCTTAAAAAGAGAATCCTAATGTGATTTCTTTATAATGGGTGTGTTCCTTATCTTATCCTAGTGTCTAAACTCTTCTCCATGGCTGGACCCCCAAATAATATTCCTTTACGTGCTAAGGGGTATCTAGAGAGTGGGATAGGTTTAATAACTACCCTAACCCTAACGCATACCCTAACCCTAACCCCTACCCTAACCCTAACACGTACCCTAATCCTAACCCGTACCCTAAACCGAGCCCTAACCCTAAAACTAACCCTAACCCTAACCCCTACCCTAACCCTAACACATACCCTAATCTTAACCCATACCCTAAACCGAGCCCTAACCCTAACGCTAACCCTAACCCTAAACCTAACCCATACCCTACGCCGTACCCGAACCCCTCCCCGAACCCGTACCCTAAGCCGTACCCTAAGCCTAACCCTAAGCCTAACCCTAACCCTAGGCTACCCTTGATTGCTTCTGACTCCAATAGATTTCCTAAGCACTAGTGTTTGAAGGAACAGCTTAAAACGAGAATCCTAATGTGATTTCTTTATAATGGGTGTGTTCCTTATATTATCCTAGTGTCTAAACTCTTCTCCATGGCTGGACCCCCAAATAATATTCCTTTACGTGCTAAGCGGTATCTAGAGAGTGGGATAGGTTTAATAACTACACTAACCCTAATGCGAACTCTAACCCTAACCCCTACCCTAACCCTAACACGTACCCTAATCCTAACCCGTACCCTAAACCGAGCCCTAACCCTAACACTAAACCTAACCCTAACACTAACCCATACCCTACGCCGTACCCGAACCCCTCCCCGAACCCGTACCCTAAGCCGTACCCTAACCCTAACCCTAAGCCTACCCCTAACCCTAGGCTACCCTTGACTGCTTCTGCCTCCAATAGATTTCCTAAGCACTAGTGTTTTAAGGAACAGCTTAAAAAGAGAATCCTAATGTGATTTCTTTATAATGGGTGTGTTCCTTATCTTATCCTAGTGTCTAAACTCTTCTCCATGGCTGGACCCCCAAATAATATTCCTTTACGTGCTAAGGGGTATCTAGAGAGTGGGATAGGTTTAATAACTACCCTAACCCTAACGCGTACCCTAACCCTAACCCCTACCCTAACCCTAACACGTACCCTAATCCTAACCCGTACCCTAAACCGAGGCCTAACCCTAACACTAACCCTAACCCTAACCCTAACCCATACCCTACGATGTACCCGAACCCCTCCCCGAACCCGTAACCTAAGCCGTACCCTAACCCTAACCCTAAGCCTAACCCTAACCCTAGGCTTACCTTGACTGCTTCTGCCTCCAATAGATTTCCTAAGCACTATTGTTTTAAGGGACAGCTTAAAAAGAGAATCCTAAGGTGATTTCTTTATAATGGGTGTGTTCCTTATCTTATCCTAGTGTCTAAAATCTTCTCCACGGCTGGACCCCCAAATAATATTGCTTTACGTGCTAAGGGGTATCTAGAGAGTGGGATAGGTTTAATAACTACCCTAACCCTAACGCATACCCTAACCCTAACCCCTACCCTAACCCTAACACGTACCCTAATCCTAACCCGTACCCTAAACCGAGCCCTACCCCTAACACTAAACCTAACCTTAACCCTAACCCATACCCTACACCGTACCCGAACCCCTCCCCGAACCCGTAACCTAAGCCGTACCGTAACCCTAACCCTAAGCCTAACCCTAACCCTAGGCTACCCTTGACTGCTTCTGCCTCCAATAGATTTCCTAAGCACTAGTGTTTTAAGGAACGGCTTAAAAAGAGAATCCTAATGTGATTTCTTTATAATGGGTGTGTTCCTTATCTTATCCTAGTGTCTAAAATCTTCTGCATGGCTGGACCCCCAAATAATATTACTTTACGTGCTAAGGGGTATCTAGAGAGTGGGATAGGTTTAATAACTACCCTAACCCTAACGCGTACCCTAACCCTAACCCCTACCCTAACCCTAACACGTACCCTAATCCTAACCCGTACCCTAAACCGAGGCCTAACCCTAACACTAACCCTAACCCTAACCCTAACCCATACCCTACGATGTACCTGAACCCCTCCCCGAACCCGTAACCTAAGCTGTACCCTAACCCTAACCCTAAGCCTAACCCTAACCCTAGGCTACCCTTGACTGCTTCTGCCTCCAATAGATTTCCTAAGCACTATTGTTTTAAGGGACAGCTTAAAAAGAGAATCCTAAGGTGATTTCTTTATAATGGGTGTGTTCCTTATCTTATCCTAGTGTCTAAAATCTTCTCCACGGTTGGACCCCCAAATAATATTCCTTTACGTGCTAAGGGGTATCTAGAGAGTGGGATAGGTTTAATAACTACCCTAACCCTAACGCATACCCTAACCCTAACCCCTACCCTAACCCTAACACGTACCCTAATCCTAACCCGTACCCTAAACCGAGCCCTACCCCTAACACTAAACCTAACCTTAACCCTAACCCATACCCTACACCGTACCCGAACCCCTCCCCGAACCCGTAACCTAAGCCGTACCGTAACCCTAACCCTAAGCCTAACCCTAACCCTACGCTACCCTTGACTGCTTCTGCCTCCAATAGATTTCCTAAGCACTAGTGTTTTAAGGAACGGCTTAAAAAGAGAATCCTAATGTGATTTCTTTATAATGGGTGTGTTCCTTATCTTATCCTAGTGTCTAAAATCTTCTGCATGGCTGGACCCCCAAATAATATTACTTTACGTGCTAAGGGGTATCTAGAGAGTGGGATAGGTTTAATGACTACCCTAACCCTAACGCGTACCCTAACCCTAACCCCTACCCTAACCCTAAAACGTACCCTAATCCTAACCCGTACCCTAAACCGAGCTCTAAAGCTAAAACTAACCCTAATCCTAACCCTAACCCATACCCTACGCCGTACCCGAAGCCCTCCCCGAACCCGTACCCTAAGCCGTACCCTAACCCTAACCCTAAGCCTAACCCTAACCCTAGGCTACCCTTGACTGCTTCTGCCTCCAATAGATTTCCTAAGCACTAGTGTTTTAAGGAACAGCTTAAAAAGAGAATCCTAATGTGATTTCTTTATAATGGGTTTGTTCCTTATCTTATCCTAGTGTCTAAACTCTTCTCCATGGCTGGACCCCCAAATAATATTCCTTTACGTGCTAAGGGGTATCTAGAGAGTGGGATAGGTTTAATAACTACCCTAACCCTAACGCATATCCTAACCCTAACCCCTACCCTAACCCTAACACGTACCCTAATCCTAACCCGTACCCTAAACCGAGCCCTAACCCTAAAACTAACCCTAACCCTAACCCCTACCCTAACCCTAACACATACCATAATCTTAACCCATACCCTAAACCGAGCCCTAACCCTAACGCTAACCCTAACTCTAACCCTAACCCATACCCTACGGCGTACCCGAACCCCTCCCCTAACCCGTATCCTAAGCCGTACCCTAAGCCTAACCCTAAACCTAACCCTAACCCTAGGCTACCCTTGACTGCTTCTGCCTCCAATAGATTTCCTAAGCACTAGTGTTTGAAGGAACAGCTTAAAAAGAGAATCCTATTGTGATTTCTTTATAATGGGTGTGTTCCTTATCTTATCCTAGTGTCTAAACTCTTCTCCATGGCTGGACCCCCAAATAATATTCCTTTATGTGCTAAGGGGTATCTAGAGAGTGGGATAGGTTTAATAACTACCCTAACCCTAACGCATACCCTAACCCTAACCCCTACCCTAACCCTAACACATACCCTAATCTTAACCCATACCCTAAACCGAGCCATAACCCTAACACTAACCCTAACCCGAACCCTAACCCATACCCTACGCCGTACCCGAACACCTCCCCGAACCCGTACCCTAAGCCGTACCCTAACCCTAACCCTAAGCCTAACCCTAACCCTAGGCTACCCTTGACTGCTTCTGCCTCCAATAGATTTCCTAAGCACTAGTGTTTTAAGGAACAGCTTAAAAAGAGAATCCTAATGTGATTTCTTTATAATGGGTGTGTTCCTTATCTTATCCTAGTGTCTAAAATCTTCTCCACGGCTGGACCCCCAAATGATATTCCTTTACGTGCTAAGGGGTATCTAGAGAGTGGGATAGGTTTAATAACTACCCTAACCCTAACGCATACCCTAACCCTAACCCCTACCCTAACCCTAACACGTACCCTAATCCTAACCCGTACCCTAAACCGAGCCCTAACCCTAAAACTAACCCTAACCCTAACCCCTACCCTAACCCTAACACATACCCTAATCTTAACCCATACCCTAAACCGAGCCCTAACCCTAACGCTAACCCTAACCCTAACCCTAACCCATACCCTACGCCGTACCCGAACCCCTCCCCGAACCCGTACCCTAAGCCGTACCCTAAGCCTAACCCTAAGCCTATCCCTAACCCTAGGCTACCCTTGATTGCTTCTGCCTCCAATAGATTTCCTAAGCACTAGTGTTTGAAGGAACAGCTTAAAACGAGAATCCTAATGTGATTTCTTTATAATGGGTGTGTTCCTTATATTATCATAGTGTCTAAACTCTTCTCCATGGCTGGACCCCCAAATAATATTCCTTTACGTGCTAAGCGGTATCTAGAGAGTGGGATAGGTTTAATAACTACACTAACCCTAATGCGAACTCTAACCCTAACCCCTACCCTAACCCTAACACGTACCCTAATCCTAACCCGTACCCTAAACCGAGCCCTAACCCTAAAACTAACCCTAACCCTAACCCCTACCCTAACCCTAACACATACCCTAATCTTAACCCATACCCTAAACCGAGCCCTAACCCTAACGCTAACCCTAACCCTAACCCCTACCCTAACCCTAACACATACCCTAATCTTAACCCATACCCTAAACCGAGCCCTAACCCTAACGCTAACCCTAACCCTAACCCTAACCCATACCCTACGCCGTACCCGAACCCCTCCCCGAACCCGTACCCTAAGCCGTACCCTAACCCTAACCCTAAGCCTAACCCTAACCCTAGGCTACCCTTGACTGCTTCTGCCTCCAATAGATTTCCTAAGCACTAGTGTTTGAAGGAACAGCTTAAAAAGAGAATCCTAATGTGATTTCTTTATAATGGGTGTGTTCCTTATCTTATCCTAGTGTCTAAACTCTTCTCCATGGCTGGACCCCCAAATAATATTCCTTTACGTGCTAAGGGTTATCTAGAGAGTGGGATAGGTTTAATAACTACCCTAACCCTAACGCGTACCCTAACCCTAACCCCTACCCTAACCCTAATCCTAACCCGTACCCTAAACCGAGCCCTAACCCTAACACTAACCCTAACCCTAACCCTAACCCATACCCTACGATGTACCCGAACCCCTCCCCGAACCCGTAACCTAAGCCGTACCCTAACCCTAACCCTAAGCCTAACCCTAACCCTAGGCTACCCTTGACTGCTTCTGCCTCCAATAGATTTCCTAAGCACTATTGTTTTAAGGGACAGCTTAAAAAGAGAATCCTAAGGTGATTTCTTTATAATGGGTGTGTTCCTTATCTTATCCTAGTATCTAAAATCTTCTCCACGGCTGGACCCCCAAATAATATTCCTTTACGTGCTAAGGGGTATCTAGAGAGTGGGATAGGTTTAATAACTACCCTAACCCTAACGCGTACCCTAACCCTAACCCCTACCCTAACCCTAACACGTACCCTAATCCTAACCCGTACCCTAAACCGACCACTAACCCTAACACTAAACCTAACCCTAACCCTAACCCATACCCTACACCATACCCGAACCCCTCCCCGAACCCGTAACCTAAGCCGTACCATAACCCTAACCCTAAGCCTAACCCTAACCCTAGGCTACCCTTGACTGCTTCTGCCTCCAATAGATTTCCTAAGCACTAGTGTTTTAAGGAACGGCTTAAAAAGAGAATCCTAATGTGATTTCTTTATAATGGGTGTGTTCCTTATCTTATCCTAGTGTCTAAAATCTTCTGCATGGCTGGACCCCCAAATAATATTCCTTTACGTGCTAAGGGGTATCTAGAGAGTGGGATAGGTTTAATGACTACCCTAACCCTAACGCGTACCCTAACCCTAACCCCTACCCTAACCCTAAAACGTACCCTAATCCTAACGCGTACCCTAAACCGAGCTCTAAAGCTAAAACTAACCCTAACCCTAACCCTAACCCATACCCTACGCCGTACCCGAACCCCTCCCCGAACCCGTACCCTAAGCCGTACCCTAACCCTAACCCTAAGCCTAACCCTAACCCTAGGCTACCCTTGACTGCTTCTGCCTCCAATAGATTTCCTAAGCACTAGTGTTTTAAGGAACAGCTTAAAAAGAGAATCCTAATGTGATTTCTTTATAATGGGTGTGTTCCTTATCTTATCCTAGTGTCTAAACTCTTCTCCATGGCTGGACCCCCAAATAATATTCCTTTACGTGCTAAGGGTTATCTAGAGAGTGGGATAGGTTTAATAACTACCCTAACCCTAACGCGTACCCTAACCCTAACCCCTACCCTAACCCTAATCCTAACCCGTACCCTAAACCGAGCCCTAACCCTAACACTACCCTAACCCTAACCCTAACCCATACCCTACGATGTACCCGAACCCCTCCCCGAACCCATAACCTAAGCCGTACCCTAACCCTAACCCTAAGCCTAACCCTAACCCTAGGCTACCCTTGACTGCTTCTGCCTCCAATAGATTTCCTAAGCACTATTGTTTTAAGGGACAGCTTAAAAAGAGAATCCTAAGGTGATTTCTTTATAATGGGTGTGTTCCTTATCTTATCCTAGTATCTAAAATCTTCTCCACGGCTGGACCCCCAAATAATATTCCTTTACGTGCTAAGGGGTATCTAGAGAGTGGGATAGGTTTAATAACTACCCTAACCCTAACGCGTACCCTAACCCTAACCCCTACCCTAACCCTAACACGTACCCTAATCCTAACCCGTACCCTAAACCGACCCCTAACCCTAACACTAAACCTAACCCTAACCCTAACCCATACCCTACACCATACCCGAACCCCTCCCCGAACCCGTAACCTAACCCGTACCGTAACCCTAACCCTAAGCCTAACCCTAACCCTAGGCTACCCTTGACTGCTTCTGCCTCCAATAGATTTCCTAAGCACTAGTGTTTTAAGGAACGGCTTAAAAAGAGAATCCTAATGTGATTTCTTTATAATGGGTGTGTTCCTTATCTTATCCTAGTGTCTAAAATCTTCTGCATGGCTGGACCCCCAAATAATATTACTTTACGTGCTAAGGGGTATCTAGAGAGTGGGATAGGTTTAATGACTACCCTAACCCTAACGCGTACCCTAACCCTAACCCCTACCCTAACCCTAAAACGTACCCTAATCCTAACGCGTACCCTAAACCGAGCTCTAAAGCTAAAACTAACCCTAACCCTAACCCTAACCCATACCCTACGCCGTACCCGAACCCCTCCCCGAACCCGTACCCTAAGCCGTACCCTAACCCTAACCCTAAGCCTAACCCTAACCCTAGGCTACCCTTGACTGCTTCTGCCTCCAATAGATTTCCTAAGCACTAGTGTTTTAAGGAACAGCTTAAAAAGAGAATCCTAATGTGATTTCTTTATAATGGGTGTGTTCCTTATCTTATCCTAGTGTCTAAACTCTTCTCCATGGCTGGACCCCCAAATAATATTCCTTTACGTGCTAAGGGGTATCTAGAGAGTGGGATAGGTTTAATAACTACCCTAAACCTAACGCGTACCCTAACCCTAACCCCTACCCTAACCCTAACACGTACCCTAATCCTAACCCGTACCCTAAACCGAGCCCTAACCCTAACACTAACCCTAACCCTAACCCTAACCCATACCCTACGATGTACCCGAACCCCTCCCCGAACCCGTAACCTAAGCCATACCCTAACCCTAACCCTAAGCCTAACCCTAACCCTAGGCTACCCTTGACTGCTTCTGCCTCCAATAGATTTCCTAAGCACTAGTGTTTTAAGGAACAGCTTAAAAATAGAATCCTATTGTGATTTCTATATAATGGGTGTGTTCCTTATCTTATCCTAGTGTCTAAACTCTTCTCCATGGCTGGACCCCCAAATAATATTCCTTTATGTGCTAAGGGGTATCTAGAGAGTGGGATAGGTTTAATAACTACCCTAACCCTAACGCATACCCTAACCCTAACCCCTACCCTAACCCTAACACATACCCTAATCTTAACCCATACCCTAAACCGAGCCCTAACCCTAACACTAACCCTAACCCTAACCCTAACCCATACCCTACGCCGTACCCGAACACCTCCCCGAACCCGTACCCTAAGCCGTACCCTAACCCTAACCCTAAGCCTAACCCTAACCCTAGGCTACCCTTGACTGCTTCTGCCTCCAATAGATTTCCTAAGCACTAGTGTTTTAAGGAACAGCTTAAAAAGAGAATCCTAATGTGATTTCTTTATAATGGGTGTGTTCCTTATCTTATCCTAGTGTCTAAACTCTTCTCCATGGCTGGACCCCCAAATAATATTCCTTTACGTGCTAAGGGGTATCTAGAGAGTGGGATAGGTTTAATAACTACCCTAACCCTAACGCATACCCTAACCCTAACCCCTACCCTAACCCTAACACGTACCCTAATCCTAACCCGTACCCTAAACCGAGCCCTAACCCTAAAACTAACCCTAACCCTAACCCCTACCCTAACCCTAACACATACCCTAATCTTAACCCATACCCTAAACCGAGCCCTAACCCTAACGCTAACCCTAACCCTAAACCTAACCCATACCCTACGCCGTACCCGAACCCCTCCCCGAACCCGTACCCTAAGCCGTACCCTAAGCCTAACCCTAAGCCTAACCCTAACCCTAGGCTACCCTTGATTGCTTCTGCCTCCAATAGATTTCCTAAGCACTAGTGTTTGAAGGAACAGCTTAAAACGAGAATCCTAATGTGATTTCTTTATAATGGGTGTGTTCCTTATATTATCCTAGTGTCTAAACTCTTCTCCATGGCTGGACCCCCAAATAATATTCCTTTACGTGCTAAGCGGTATCTAGAGAGTGGGATAGGTTTAATAACTACACTAACCCTAATGCGAACTCTAACCCTAACCCCTACCCTAACCCTAACACGTACCCTAATCCTAACCCGTACCCTAAACCGAGCCCTAACCCTAACACTAAACCTAACCCTAACACTAACCCATACCCTACGCCGTACCCGAACCCCTCCCCGAACCCATACCCTAAGCCGTACCCTAACCCTAACCCTAAGCCTACCCCTAACCCTAGGCTACCCTTGACTGCTTCTGCCTCCAATAGATTTCCTAAGCACTAGTGTTTTAAGGAACAGCTTAAAAAGAGAATCCTAATGTGATTTCTTTATAATGGGTGTGTTCCTTATCTTATCCTAGTGTCTAAACTCTTCTCCATGGCTGGACCCCCAAATAATATTCCTTTACGTGCTAAGGGGTATCTAGAGAGTGGGATAGGTTTAATAACTACCCTAACCCTAACGCGTACCCTAACCCTAACCCCTACCCTAACCCTAACACGTACCCTAATCCTAACCCGTACCCTAAACCGAGGCCTAACCCTAACACTAACCCTAACCCTAACCCTAACCCATACCCTACGATGTACCCGAACCCCTCCCCGAACCCGTAACCTAAGCCGTACCCTAACCCTAACCCTAAGCCTAACCCTAACCCTAGGCTTACCTTGACTGCTTCTGCCTCCAATAGATTTCCTAAGCACTATTGTTTTAAGGGACAGCTTAAAAAGAGAATCCTAAGGTGATTTCTTTATAATGGGTGTGTTCCTTATCTTATCCTAGTGTCTAAAATCTTCTCCACGGCTGGACCCCCAAATAATATTCCTTTACGTGCTAAGGGGTATCTAGAGAGTGGGATAGGTTTAATAACTACCCTAACCCTAACGCATACCCTAACCCTAACCCCTACCCTAACCCTAACACGTACCCTAATCCTAACCCGTACCCTAAACCGAGCCCTACCCCTAACACTAAACCTAACCTTAACCCTAACCCATACCCTACACCGTACCCGAACCCCTCCCCGAACCCGTAACCTAAGCCGTACCGTAACCCTAACCCTAAGCCTAACCCTAACCCTAGGCTACCCTTGACTGCTTCTGCCTCCAATAGATTTCCTAAGCACTAGTGTTTTAAGGAACGGCTTAAAAAGAGAATCCTAATGTGATTTCTTTATAATGGGTGTGTTCCTTATCTTATCCTAGTGTCTAAAATCTTCTGCATGGCTGGACCCCCAAATAATATTACTTTACGTGCTAAGGGGTATCTAGAGAGTGGGATAGGTTTAATGACTACCCTAACCCTAACGCGTACCCTAACCCTAACCCCTACCCTAACCCTAAAACGTACCCTAATCCTAACCCGTACCCTAAACCGAGCTCTAAAGCTAAAACTAACCCTAATCCTAACCCTAACCCATACCCTACGCCGTACCTGAAGCCCTCCCCGAACCCGTACCCTAAGCCGTACCCTAACCCTAACCCTAAGCCTAACCCTAACCCTAGGCTACCCTTGACTGCTTCTGCCTCCAATAGATTTCCTAAGCACTAGTGTTTTAAGGAACAGCTTAAAAAGAGAATCCTAATGTGATTTCTTTATAATGGGTTTGTTCCTTATCTTATCCTAGTGTCTAAACTCTTCTCCATGTCTGGACCCACAAATAATATTCCTTTACGTGCTAAGGGGTATCTAGAGAGTGGGATAGGTTTAATAACTACCCTAACCCTAACGCATATCCTAACCCTAACCCCTACCCTAACCCTAACACGTACCCTAATCCTAACCCGTACCCTAAACCGAGCCCTAACCCTAAAACTAACCCTAACCCTAACCCCTACCCTAACCCTAACACATACCATAATCTTAACCCATACCCTAAACCGAGCCCTAACCCTAACGCTAACCCTAACTCTAACCCTAACCCATACCCTACGGCGTACCCGAACCCCTCCCCGAACCCGTACCCTAAGCCGTACCCTAAGCCTAACCCTAAGCCTAACCCTAACCCTAGGCTACCCTTGATTGCTTCTGCCTCCAATAGATTTCCTAAGCACTAGTGTTTGAAGGAACATCTTAAAACGAGAATCCTAATGTGATTTCTTTATAATGGGTGTGTTCCTTATATTATCCTAGTGTCTAAACTCTTCTCCATGGCTGGACCCCCAAATAATATTCCTTTATGTGCTAAGGGGTATCTAGAGAGTGGGATAGGTTTAATAACTACCCTAACCCTAACGCATACCCTAACCCTAACCCCTACCCTAACCCTAACACATACCCTAATCTTAACCCATACCCTAAACCGAGCCCTAACCCTAACACTAACCCTAACCCTAACCCTAACCCATACCCTACGCCGTACCCGAACACCTCCCCGAACCCGTACCCTAAGCCGTACCCTAACCCTAACCCTAAGCCTAACCCTAACCCTAGGCTACCCTTGACTGCTTCTGCCTCCAATAGATTTCCTAAGCACTAGTGTTTTAAGGAACAGCTTAAAAAGAGAATCCTAAGGTGATTTCTTTATAATGGGTGTGTTCCTTATTTTATCCTAGTGTCTAAACTCTTCTCCATGGCTGGACCCCCAAATAATATTCCTTTACGTGCTAAGGGGTATCTAGAGAGTGGGATAGGTTTAATAACTACCCTAACCCTAACGCATACCCTAACCCTAACCCCTACCCTAACCCTAACACGTACGCTAATCCTAACCCGTACCCTAAACCGAGCCCTAACCCTAAAACTAACCCTAACCCTAACCCCTACCCTAACCCTAACACATACCCTAATCTTAACCCATACCCTAAACCGAGCCCTAACCCTAACGCTAACCCTAACCCTAACCCTAACCCATACCCTACGCCGTACCCGAACCCCTCCCCGAACCCGTACCCTAAGCCGTACCCTAAGCCTAACCCTAAGCCTATCCCTAACCCTAGGCTACCCTTGATTGCTTCTGCCTCCAATAGATTTCCTAAGCACTAGTGTTTGAAGGAACAGCTTAAAACGAGAATCCTAATGTGATTTCTTTATAATGGGTGTGTTCCTTATATTATCCTAGTGTCTAAACTCTTCTCCATGGCTGGACCCCCAAATAATATTCCTTTACGTGCTAAGCGGTATCTAGAGAGTGGGATAGGTTTAATAACTACACTAACCCTAATGCGAACTCTAACCCTAACCCCTACCCTAACCCTAACACGTACCCTAATCCTAACCCGTACCCTAAACCGAGCCCTAACCCTAACACTAACCCTAACCCTAACCCTAACCCATACCCTACGCCGTACCCGAACCCCTCCCCGAACCCGTACCATAAGCCGTACCCTAACCCTAACCCTAAGCCTAACCCTAACCATAGGCTACTCTTGACTGCTTCTGCCTCCAATAGATTTCCTAAGCACTAGTGTTTTAAGGAACAGCTTAAAAAGAGAATCCTAATGTGATTTCTTTATAATGGGTGTGTTCCTTATCTTATCCTAGTGTCTAAACTCTTCTCCATGGCTGGACCCCCAAATAATATTCCTTTACGTGCTAAGGGGTATCTAGAGAGTGGGATAGGTTTAATAACTACCCTAACCCTAACGCGTACCCTAACCCTAACCCCTACCCTAACCCTAACACGTACCCTAATCCTAACCCGTACCCTAAACCGAGGCCTAACCCTAACACTAACCCTAACCCTAACCCTAACCCATACCCTACGATGTACCCGAACCCCTCCCCGAACCCGTAACCTAAGCCGTAACCTAACCCTAACCCTAAGCCTAACCCTAACCCTAGGCTACCCTTGACTGCTTCTGCCTCCAATAGATTTCCTAAGCACTATTGTTTTAAGGGACAGCTTAAAAAGAGAATCCTAAGGTGATTTCTTTATAATGGGTGTGTTCCTTATCTTATCCTAGTGTCTAAAATCTTCTCCACGGCTGGACCCCCAAATAATATTCCTTTACGTGCTAAGGGGTATCTAGAGAGTGGGATAGGTCTAATAACTACCCTAACCCTAACGCATACCCTAACCCTAACCCCTACCCTAACCCTAACACGTACCCTAATCCTAACCCGTACCCTAAACCGAGCCCTACCCCTAACACTAAACCTAACCTTAACCCTAACCCATACCCTACACCGTACCCGAACCCCTCCCCGAACCCGTAACCTAAGCCGTACCGTAACCCTAACCCTAAGCCTAACCCTAACCCTAGGCTACCCTTGACTGCTTCTGCCTCCAATAGATTTCCTAAGCACTAGTGTTTTAAGGAACGGCTTAAAAAGAGAATCCTAATGTGATTTCTTTATAATGGGTGTGTTCCTTATCTTATCCTAGTGTCTAAAATCTTCTGCATGGCTGGACCCCCAAATAATATTACTTTACGTGCTAAGGGGTATCTAGAGAGTGGGATAGGTTTAATGACTACCCTAACCCTAACGCGTACCCTAACCCTAACCCCTACCCTAACCCTAAAACATACCCTAATCCTAACCCGTACCCTAAACCGAGCTCTAAAGCTAAAACTAACCCTAATCCTAACCCTAAACCATACCCTACGCCGTACCTGAAGCCCTCCCCGAACCCGTACCCTAACCCTAACCCTAAGCCTAACCCTAACCCTAGGCTACCCTTGACTGCTTCTGCCTCCAATAGATTTCCTAAGCACTAGTGTTTTAAGGAACAGCTTAAAAAGAGAATCCTAATGTGATTTCTTTATAATGGGTGTGTTCCTTATCTTATCCTAGTGTCTAAACTCTTCTCCATGGCTGGACCCCCAAATAATATTCCTTTACGTGCTAAGGGGTATCTAGAGAGTGGGATAGGTTTAATAACTACGCTAACCCTACGCATACCCTAACCCTAACCCCTACCCTAACCCTAACACGTACCCTAATCCTAACCCGTACCCTAAACCGAGCCCTAACCCTAAAACTAACCCTAACCCTAACCCCTACCCTAACCCTAACACATAACCTAATCTTAACCCATACCCTAAACCGAGCCCTAACCCTAACGCTAACCCTAACCCTAACCCTAACCCTAACCCATACCCTACGCCGTACCCGAACCCCTCCCCGAACCCGTACCCTAAGCCGTACCCTAAGCCTAACCCTAAGCCTAACCCCTAACCCTAGGCTACCCTTGATTGCTTCTGCCTCCAATAGATTTCCTAAGCAATAGTGTTTGAAGGAACAGCTTAAAACGAGAATCCTAATGTGATTTCTTTATAATGGGTGTGTTCCTTATATTATCCTAGTGTCTAAACTCTTCTCCATGGCTGGACCCCCAAATAATATTCCTTTACGTGCTAAGCGGTATCTAGAGACTGGGATAGGTTTAATAACTACACTAACCCTAATGCGAACTCTAACCCCTAACCCCTACCCTAACCCTAACACGTACCCTAATCCTAACCCGTACCCTAAACCGAGCCCTAACCCTAAAACTAACCCTAACCCTAACCCCTACCCTAACCCTAACACATAACCTAATCTTAACCCATACCCTAAACCGAGCCCTAACCCTAACACTAAACCTAACTCCTAACACTAACCCATACCCTAACGCCGTACCCGAAACCCCTCCCCGAACCCGTACCCTAAGCCGTACCCTAACCCTAACCCTAAGCCTAACCCTAACCCTAGGCTACCCTTGACTGCTTCTGCCTCCAATAGATTTCCTAAGCACTAGTGTTTTAAGGAACAGCTTAAAAAGAGAATCCTAATGTGATTTCTTTATAATGGGTGTGTTCCTTATCTTATCCTAGTGTCTAAACTCTTCTCCATGGCTGGACCCCCAAATAATATTCCTTTAACGTGCTAAGGGGTATCTAGAGAGTGGGATAGGTTTAATAACTACCCTAACCCTAACGCGTACCCTAGACCCTAACCCCTACCCTAACCCTAACACGTACCCTAATCCTAACCCGTACCCTAAACCGAGGCCTAACCCTAACACTAACCCTAACCCTAACCCTAACCCATACCCTACGATGTACCCGAACCCCTCCCCGAACCCGTAACCTAAGCCGTACCCTAACCCTAACCCTAAGCCTAACCCTAACCCTAGGCTTACCTTGACTGCTTCTGCCTCCAATAGATTTCCTAAGCACTATTGTTTTAAGGGACAGCTTAAAAAGAGAATCCTAAGGTGATTTCTTTATAATGGGTGTGTTCCTTATCTTATCCTAGTGTCTAAAATCTTCTCCACGGCTGGACCCCCAAATAATATTCCTTTACGTGCTAAGGGGTATCTAGAGAGTGGGATAGGTTTAATAACTACCCTAACCCCTAACGCGTACCCTAACCCTAACCCCTACCATAACCCTAACACGTACCCTAATCCTAACCCGTACCCTAAACCGAGGCCTAACCCTAACACTAACCCTAACCCTAACCCTAACCCATACCCTACGATGTACCCGAACCCCCTCCCCGAACCCGTAACCTAAGCCGTACCCCTAACCCTAACCCTAAGCCTAACCCTAACCCTAGGCTACCCTTGACTGCTTCTGCCTCCAATAGATTTCCTAAGCACTATTGTTTTAAGGGACAGCTTAAAAAGAGAATCCTAAGGTGATTTCTTTATAATGGGTGTGTTCCTTATCTTATCCTAGTGTCTAAAATCTTCTCCACGGCTGGACCCACAAATAATATTCCTTTACGTGCTAAGGGGTATCTAGAGAGTGGGATAGGTTTAATAACTACCCTAACCCTAACGCATACCCTAACCCTAACCCCTACCCTAACCCTAACACGTACCCTAATCCTAACCCGTACCCTAAACCGAGCCCTACCCCTAACACTAAACCTAACCTTAACCCTAACCCATACCCTACACCGTACCCGAACCCCCTCCCCGAACCCGTAACCTAAGCCGTACCGTAACCCTAACCCTAAGCCTAACCCTAACCCTAGGCTACCCTTGACTGCTTCTGCCTCCAATAGATTTCCTAAGCACTAGTGTTTTAAGGAACGGCTTAAAAAGAGAATCCTAATGTGATTTCTTTATAATGGGTGTTGTTCCTTATCTTATCCTAGTGTCGAAAATCTTCTGCATGGCTGGACCCCCAAATAATATTACTTTACGTGCTAAGGGGTATCTAGAGAGTGGGATAGGTTTAATGACTACCCTAACCCTAACGCGTACCCTAACCCTAACCCCTACCCTAACCCTAAAACGTACCCTAATCCTAACCCGTACCCTAAACCGAGCCCTAACCCTAAAACTGACCCTAACCCTAACCCCTACCCTAACCCTAACACATACCATAATCTTAACCCATACCCTAAACCGAGCCCTAACCCTAACGCTAACCCTAACCCTAACCCTAACCCATAACCTACGGCGTACCCCGAACCCCTCCCCGAACCCGTACCCTAAGCGTACCCTAAGCCTAACCCTAAGCCTAACCCTAACCCTAGGCTACCCTTGATTGCTTCTGCCTCCAATAGATTTCCTAAGCACTAGTGTTTGAAGGAACAGCTTAAAACGAGAATCCTAATGTGATTTCTTTATAATGGGTGTGTTCCTTATATTATCCTAGTGTCTAAACTCTTCTCCATGGCTGGACCCCCAAATAATATTCCTTTATGTGCTAAGGGGTATCTAGAGAGTGGGATAGGTTTAATAACTACCCTAACCCTAACGCATACCCTAACCCTAACCCCTACCCTAACCCTAACACATACCCTAATCTTAACCCATACCCTAAACCGAGCCCTAACCCTAACACTAACCCTAACCAACCCTAACCCATACCCATACCTACGCCGTACCCCGAACACCTCCCCGAACCCGTACCCTAAGCCGTACCCTAACCCTAACCCTAAGCCTAACCCTAACCCTAGGCTACCCTTGACTGCTTCTGCCTCCAATAGATTTCCTAAGCACTAGTGTTTTAAGGAACGGCTTAAAAAGAGAATCCTAATGTGATTTCTTTATAATGGGTGTGTTCCTTATCTTATCCTAGTGTCTAAAATCTTCTGCATGCTGGACCCCCCAATAATATTACTTTACGTGCTAAGGGGTATCTAGAGAGTGGGATAGGTTTAATGACTACCCTAACCCTAACGCGTACCCTAACCCTAACCCCTACCCTAACCCTAAAACGTACCCTAATCCTAACCCGTACCCTAAACCGAGCTCTAAAGCTAAAACTAACCCTAATCCTAACCCTAACCCATACCCTACGCCGTACCCGAAGCCCTCCCCGAACCGTACCCTAAGCCGTACCCTAACCCCTAACCCTAAGCCTAACCCTAACCCTAGGCTACCCTTGACTGCTTCTGCCTCCAATAGATTTCCTAAGCACTAGTGTTTTAAGGAACAGCTTAAAAAGAGAATCCTAATGTGATTTCTTTATAATGGGTTTGTTCCTTATCTTATCCTAGTGTCTAAACTCTTCTCCATGGCTGGACCCCCAAATAATATTCCTTTACGTGCTAAGGGGTATCTAGAGAGTGGGATAGGTTTAATAACTACCCTAACCCTAACGCATATCCTAACCCTAACCCCTACCCTAACCCTAACACGTACCCTAATCCTAACCCGTACCCTAAACCGAGCCCTAACCCTAAAACTAACCCTAACCCTAACCCCTACCCTAACCCTAACACATACCATAATCTTAACCCATACCCTAAACCGAGCCCTAACCCTAACGCTAACCCTAACTCTAACCCTAACCCCATACCCTACGGCGTACCCGAACCCCTCCCCGAACCCGTATCCTAAGCCGTACCCTAAGCCTAACCCTAAACCTAACCCTAACCCTAGGCTACCCTTGACTGCTTCTGCCTCCAATAGATTTCCTAAGCACTAGTGTTTGAAGGAACAGCTTAAAAAGAGAATCCTATTGTGATTTCTTTATAATGGGTGTGTTCCTTATCTTATCCTAGTGTCTAAACTCTTCTCCATGGCTGGACCCCCAAATAATATTCCTTTATGTGCTAAGGGGTATCTAGAGAGTGGGATAGGTTTAATAACTACCCTAACCTAACGCATACCCTAACCCTAACCCCTACCCTAACCCTAACACATACCCTAATCTTAACCCATACCCTAAACCGAGCCATAACCCTAACACTAACCCTAACCCGAACCCTAACCCATACCCTACGCCGTACCCGAACACCTCCCCGAACCCGTACCCTAAGCCGTACCCTAACCCTAACCCTAAGCCTAACCCTAACCCTAGGCTACCCTTGACTGCTTCTGCCTCCAATAGATTTCCTAAGCACTAGTGTTTTAAGGAACAGCTTAAAAAGAGAATCCTAATGTGATTTCTTTATAATGGGTGTGTTCCTTATCTTATCCTAGTGTCTAAAATCTTCTCCACGGCTGGACCCCCAAATGATATTCCTTTACGTGCTAAGGGGTATCTAGAGAGTGGGATAGGTTTAATAACTACCCTAACCCTAACGCATACCCTAACCCTAACCCCTACCCTAACCCTAACACGTACCCTAATCCTAACCCGTACCCTAAACCGAGCCCTAACCCTAAAACTAACCCTAACCCCTAACCCCTACCCTAACCCTAACACATACCCTAATCTTAACCCATACCCTAAACCGAGCCCTAACCCTAACGCTAACCCTAACCCTAACCCTAACCCATACCCTACGCCGTACCCGAACCCCTCCCCGAACCCGTACCCTAAGCCGTACCCTAAGCCTAACCCTAAGCCTATCCCTAACCCTAGGCTACCCTTGATTGCTTCTGCCTCCAATAGATTTCCTAAGCACTAGTGTTTGAAGGAACAGCTTAAAACGAGAATCCTAATGTGATTTCTTTATAATGGGTGTGTTCCTTATATTATCATAGTGTCTAAACTCTTCTCCATGGCTGGACCCCCAAATAATATTCCTTTACGTGCTAAGCGGTATCTAGAGAGTGGGATAGGTTTAATAACTACACTAACCCCTAATGCGAACTCTAACCCCTAACCCCTACCCTAACCCTAACACGTACCCTAATCCTAACCCGTACCCTAAACCGAGCCCTAACCCTAAAACTAACCCTAACCCTAACCCCACCCTACCCTAACCCTAACACATACCCTAATCTTAACCCATACCCTAAACCGAGCCCTAACCCTAACGCTAACCCTAACCCCTAACCCCTACCCTAACCCTAACACATACCCTAATCTTAACCCATACCCTAAACCGAGCCCTAACCCTAACGCTAACCCTAACCCTAACCCTAACCCATACCCTACGCCGTACCCGAACCCCTCCCCGAACCCGTACCCTAAGCCGTACCCTAACCCTAACCCTAAGCCTAACCCTAACCCTAGGCTACCCTTGACTGCTTCTGCCTCCAATAGATTTCCTAAGCACTAGTGTTTGAAGGAACAGCTTAAAAAGAGAAATCCTAATGTGATTTCTTTATAATGGGTGTGTTCCTTATCTTATCCTAGTGTCTAAACTCTTCTCCATGGCTGGACCCCCAAATAATATTCCTTTACGTGCTAAGGGTTATCTAGAGAGTGGGATAGGTTTAATAACTACCCTAACCCTAACGCGTACCCTAACCCTAACCCCTACCCTAACCCTAATCCTAACCCGTACCCTAAACCGAGCCCTAACCCTAACACTAACCCTAACCCTAACCCTAACCCATACCCTACGATGTACCCGAACCCCTCCCCGAACCCGTAACCTAAGCCGTACCCTAACCCTAACCCTAAGCCTAACCCTAACCCTAGGCTACCCTTGACTGCTTCTGCCTCCAATAGATTTCCTAAGCACTATTGTTTTAAGGGACAGCTTAAAAAGAGAATCCTAAGGTGATTTCTTTATAATGGGTGTGTTCCTTATCTTATCCTAGTATCTAAAATCTTCTCCACGGCTGGACCCCCAAATAATATTCCTTTACGTGCTAAGGGGTATCTAGAGAGTGGGATAGGTTTAATAACTACCCTAACCCTAACGCGTACCCTAACCCTAACCCCTACCCTAACCCTAACACGTACCCTAATCCTAACCCGTACCCTAAACCGACCACTAACCCTAACACTAAACCTAACCCTAACCCTAACCCATACCCTACAACCATACCCGAACCCCTCCCCGAACCCGTAACCTAAGCCGTACCGTAACCCTAACCCTAAGCCTAACCCTAACCCTAGGCTACCCTTGACTGCTTCTGCCTCCAATAGATTTCCTAAGCACTAGTGTTTTAAGGAACGGCTTAAAAAGAGAATCCTAATGTGATTTCTTTATAATGGGTGTGTTCCTTATCTTATCCTAGTGTCCTAAAATCTTCTGCATGGCTGGACCCCCAAATAATATTACTTTACGTGCTAAGGGGTATCTAGAGAGTGGGATAGGTTTAATGACTACCCTAACCCTAACGCGTACCCTAACCCTAACCCCTACCCTAACCCTAAAACGTACCCTAATCCTAACGCGTACCCTAAACCGAGCTCTAAAGCTAAAACTAACCCCTAACCCTAACCCTAACCCATACCCTACGCCGTACCCCGAACCCCTCCCCGAACCCGTACCCTAAGCCGTACCCTAACCCTAACCCTAAGCCTAACCCTAACCCTAGGCTACCCTTGACTGCTTCTGCCTCCAATAGATTTCCTAAGCACTAGTGTTTTAAGGAACAGCTTAAAAAGAGAATCCTAATGTGATTTCTTTATAATGCGGTGTGTTCCTTATCTTATCCTAGTGTCTAAACTCTTCTCCATGGCTGGACCCCCAAATAATATTCCTTTACGTGCTAAGGGGTATCTAGAGAGTGGGATAGGTTTAATAACTACCCTAACCCTAACGCGTACCCTAACCCTAACCCCTACCCTAACCCTAAAACGTACCCTAATCCTAACCCATACCCTAAACCGAGCTCTAAAGCTAAAACTAACCCTAATCCTAACCCTACCCATACCCTACGCCGTACCTGAAGCCCTCCCCGAACCCGTACCCTAAGCCGTACCCTAACCCTAACCCTAAGCCTAACCCTAACCCTAGGCTACCCTTGACTGCTTCTGCCTCCAATAGATTTCCTAAGCACTAGTGTTTTAAGGAACAGCTTAAAAAGAGAATCCTAATGTGATTTCTTTATAATGGGTGTGTTCCTTATCTTATCCTAGTGTCTAAACTCTTCTCCATGTCTGGACCCCCAAATAATATTCCTTTACGTGCTAAGGGTTATCTAGAGAGTGGGATAGGTTTAATAACTACCCTAACCCTAACGCGTACCCTAACCCTAACCCCTACCCTAACCCTAACACGTACCCTAATCCTAACCCGTACCCTAAACCGAGCCCTAACCCTAACACTAACCCTAACCCTAACCCTAACCCATACCCTACGATGTACCCGAACCCCTCCCCGAACCCGTAACCTAAGCCATACCCTAACCCTAACCCTAAGCCTAACCCTAACCCTAGGCTACCCTTGACTGCTTCTGCCTCCAATAGATTTCCTAAGCACTAGTGTTTTAAGGAACAGCTTAAAAATAGAATCCTATTGTGATTTCTATATAATGGGTGTGTTCCTTATCTTATCCTAGTGTCTAAACTCTTCTCCATGGCTGGACCCCCAAATAATATTCCTTTATGTGCTAAGGGGTATCTAGAGAGTGGGATAGGTTTAATAACTACCCTAACCCTAACGCATACCCTAACCCTAACCCCTACCCTAACCCTAACACATACCCTAATCTTAACCCATACCCTAAACCGAGCCCTAACCCTAACACTAACCCTAACCCTAACCCTAACCCATACCCTACGCCGTACCCGAACACCTCCCCGAACCCGTACCCTAAGCCGTACCCTAACCCTAACCCTAAGCCTAACCCTAACCCTAGGCTACCCTTGACTGCTTCTGCCTCCAATAGATTTCCTAAGCACTAGTGTTTTAAGGAACAGCTTAAAAAGAGAATCCTAATGTGATTTCTTTATAATGGGTGTGTTCCTTATCTTATCCTAGTGTCTAAACTCTTCTCCATGGCTGGACCCCCAAATAATATTCCTTTACGTGCTAAGGGGTATCTAGAGAGTGGGATAGGTTTAATAACTACCCTAACCCTAACGCATACCCTAACCCTAACCCCTACCCTAACCCTAACACGTACCCTAATCCTAACCCGTACCCTAAACCGAGCCCTAACCCTAAAAACTAACCCTAACCCTAACCCCTACCCTAACCCTAACACATACCCTAATCTTAACCCATACCCTAAACCGAGCCCTAACCCTAACGCTAACCCTAACCCTAAACCTAACCCATACCCTACGCCGTACCCGAACCCCTCCCCGAACCCGTACCCTAAGCCGTACCCTAAGCCTAACCCTAAGCCTAACCCTAACCCTAGGCTACCCTTGATTGCTTCTGCCTCCAATAGATTTCCTAAGCACTAGTGTTTGAAGGGAACAGCTTAAAACGAGAATCCTAATGTGATTTCTTTATAATGGGTGTGTTCCTTATATTATCCTAGTGTCTAAACTCTTCTCCATGGCTGGACCCCCCAAATAATATTCCTTTACGTGCTAAGCGGTATCTAGAGAGTGGGATAGGTTTAATAACTACACTAACCCTAATGCGAACTCTAACCCTAACCCCTACCCTAACCCTAACACCGTACCCTAATCCTAACCCGTACCCTAAACCGAGCCCTAACCCTAACACTAAACCTAACCCTAACACTAACCCATACCCTACGCCGTACCCGAACCCCCTCCCCGAACCCGTACCCTAAGCCGTACCCTAACCCTAACCCTAAGCCTACCCCTAACCCTAGGCTACCCTTGACTGCTTCTGCCTCCAATAGATTTCCTAAGCACTAGTGTTTTAAGGAACAGCTTAAAAAGAGAATCCTAATGTGATGTCTTTATAATGGGTGTGTTCCTTATCTTATCCTAGTGTCTAAACTCTTCTCCATGGCTGGACCCCCAAATAATATTCCTTTACGTGCTAAGGGGTATCTAGAGAGTGGGATAGGTTTAATAACTACCCTAACCCTAACGCGTACCCTAACCCTAACCCCTACCCTAACCCTAACACGTACCCTAATCCTAACCCGTACCCTAAACCGAGGCCTAACCCTAACACTAACCCTAACCCTAACCCTAACCCATACCCTACGATGTACCCGAACCCCTCCCGAACCCGTAACCTAAGCCGTACCCTAACCCTAACCCTAAGCCTAACCCTAACCCTAGGCTTACCTTGACTGCTTCTGCCTCCAATAGATTTCCTAAGCACTATTGTTTTAAGGGACAGCTTAAAAAGAGAATCCTAAGGTGATTTCTTTATAATGGGTGTGTTCCTTATCTTATCCTAGTGTCTAAAATCTTCTCCACGGCTGGACCCCCAAATAATATTCCTTTACGTGCTAAGGGGTATCTAGAGAGTGGGATAGGTTTAATACTACCCTAACCCTAACGCATACCCTAACCCTAACCCCTACCCTAACCCTAACACGTACCCTAATCCTAACCCGTACCCTAAACCGAGCCCTACCCCTAACACTAAACCTAACCTTAACCCTAACCCATACCCTACACCGTACCCGAACCCCTCCCCGAACCCGTAACCTAAGCCGTACCGTAACCCTAACCCTAAGCCTAACCCTAACCCTAGGCTACCCTTGACTGCTTCTGCCTCCAATAGATTTCCTAAGCACTAGTGTTTTAAGGAACGGCTTAAAAAGAGAATCCTAATGTGATTTCTTTATAATGGGTGTGTTCCTTATCTTATCCTAGTGTCTAAAATCTTCTGCATGGCTGGACCCCCAAATAATATTACTTTACGTGCTAAGGGGTATCTAGAGAGTGGGATAGGTTTAATGACTACCCTAACCCTAACGCGTACCCTAACCCTAACCCAAACCCGTACCCTAAACCGAGCTCTAAAGCTAAAACTAACCCTAATCCTAACCCTAACCCATACCCTACGCCGTACCTGAAGCCCTCCCCGAACCCGTACCCTAAGCCGTACCCTAACCCTAACCCTAAGCCTAACCCTAACCCTAGGCTACCCTTGACTGCTTCTGCCTCCAATAGATTTCCTAAGCACTAGTGTTTTAAGGAACAGCTTAAAAAGAGAATCCTAATGTGATTTCTTTATAATGGGTTTGTTCCTTATCTTATCCTAGTGTCTAAACTCTTCTCCATGTCTGGACCCACAAATAATATTCCTTTACGTGCTAAGGGGTATCTAGAGAGTGGGATAGGTTTAATAACTACCCTAACCCTAACGCATATCCTAACCCTAACCCCTACCCTAACCCTAACACGTACCCTAATCCTAACCCGTACCCTAAACCGAGCCCTAACCCTAAAACTAACCCTAACCCTAACCCCTACCCTAACCCTAACACATACCATAATCTTAACCCATACCCTAAACCGAGCCCTAACCCTAACGCTAACCCTAACTCTAACCCTAACCCATACCCTACGGCGTACCCGAACCCCTCCCCGAACCCGTACCCTAAGCCGTACCCTAAGCCTAACCCTAAGCCTAACCCTAACCCTAGGCTACCCTTGATTGCTTCTGCCTCCAATAGATTTCCTAAGCACTAGTGTTTGAAGGAACATCTTAAAACGAGAATCCTAATGTGATTTCTTTATAATGGGTGTGTTCCTTATATTATCCTAGTGTCTAAACTCTTCTCCATGGCTGGACCCCCAAATAATATTCCTTTATGTGCTAAGGGGTATCTAGAGAGTGGGATAGGTTTAATAACTACCCTAACCCTAACGCATACCCTAACCCTAACCCCTACCCTAACCCTAACACATACCCTAATCTTAACCCATACCCTAAACCGAGCCCTAACCCTAACACTAACCCTAACCCTAACCCTAACCCATACCCTACGCCGTACCCGAACATCTCCCCGAACCCGTACCCTAAGCCGTACCCTAACCCTAACCCTAAGCCTAACCCTAACCCTAGGCTACCCTTGACTGCTTCTGCCTCCAATAGATTTCCTAAGCACTAGTGTTTTAAGGAACAGCTTAAAAAGAGAATCCTAAGGTGATTTCTTTATAATGGGTGTGTTCCTTATTTTATCCTAGTGTCTAAACTCTTCTCCATGGCTGGACCCCCAAATAATATTCCTTTACGTGCTAAGGGGTATCTAGAGAGTGGGATAGGTTTAATAACTACCCTAACCCTAACGCATACCCTAACCCTAACCCCTACCCTAACCCTAACACGTACGCTAATCCTAAACCGTACCCTAAACCGAGCCCTAACCCTAAAACTAACCCTAACCCTAACCCCTACCCTAACCCTAACACATACCCTAATCTTAACCCATACCCTAAACCGAGCCCTAACCCTAACGCTAACCCTAACCCTAACCCTAACCCATACCCTACGCCGTACCCGAACCCCTCCCCGAACCCGTACCCTAAGCCGTACCCTAAGCCTAACCCTAAGCCTATCCCTAACCCTAGGCTACCCTTGATTGCTTCTGCCTCCAATAGATTTCCTAAGCACTAGTGTTTGAAGGAACAGCTTAAAACGAGAATCCTAATGTGATTTCTTTATAATGGGTGTGTTCCTTATATTATCCTAGTGTCTAAACTCTTCTCCATGGCTGGACCCCCAAATAATATTCCTTTACGTGCTAAGCGGTATCTAGAGAGTGGGATAGGTTTAATAACTACACTAACCCTAATGCGAACTCTAACCCTAACCCCTACCCTAACCCTAACACGTACCCTAATCCTAACCCGTACCCTAAACCGAGCCCTAACCCTAACACTAACCCTAACCCTAACCCTAACCCATACCCTACGCCGTACCCGAACCCCTCCCCGAACCCGTACCATAAGCCGTACCCTAACCCTAACCCTAAGCCTAACCCTAACCATAGGCTACCCTTGACTGCTTCTGCCTCCAATAGATTTCCTAAGCACTAGTGTTTTAAGGAACAGCTTAAAAAGAGAATCCTAATGTGATTTCTTTATAATGGGTGTGTTCCTTATCTTATCCTAGTGTCTAAACTCTTCTCCATGGCTGGACCCCCAAATAATATTCCTTTACGTGCTAAGGGGTATCTAGAGAGTGGGATAGGTTTAATAACTACCCTAACCCTAACGCGTACCCTAACCCTAACCCCTACCCTAACCCTAACACGTACCCTAATCCTAACCCGTACCCTAAACCGAGGCCTAACCCTAACACTAACCCTAACCCTAACCCTAACCCATACCCTACGATGTACCCGAACCCCTCCCCGAACCCGTAACCTAAGCCGTAACCTAACCCTAACCCTAAGCCTAACCCTAACCCTAGGCTACCCTTGACTGCTTCTGCCTCCAATAGATTTCCTAAGCACTATTGTTTTAAGGGACAGCTTAAAAAGAGAATCCTAAGGTGATTTCTTTATAATGGGTGTGTTCCTTATCTTATCCTAGTGTCTAAAATCTTCTCCACGGCTGGACCCCCAAATAATATTCCTTTACGTGCTAAGGGGTATCTAGAGAGTGGGATAGGTTTAATAACTACCCTAACCCTAACGCATACCCTAACCCTAACCCCTACCCTAACCCTAACACGTACCCTAATCCTAACCCGTACCCTAAACCGAGCCCTACCCCTAACACTAAACCTAACCTTAACCCTAACCCATACCCTACACCGTACCCGAACCCCTCCCCGAACCCGTAACCTAAGCCGTACCGTAACCCTAACCCTAAGCCTAACCCTAACCCTAGGCTACCCTTGACTGCTTCTGCCTCCAATAGATTTCCTAAGCACTAGTGTTTTAAGGAACGGCTTAAAAAGAGAATCCTAATGTGATTTCTTTATAATGGGTGTGTTCCTTATCTTATCCTAGTGTCTAAAATCTTCTGCATGGCTGGACCCCCAAATAATATTACTTTACGTGCTAAGGGGTATCTAGAGAGTGGGATAGGTTTAATGACTACCCTAACCCTAACGCGTACCCTAACCCTAACCCCTACCCTAACCCTAAAACATACCCTAATCCTAACCCGTACCCTAAACCGAGCTCTAAAGCTAAAACTAACCCTAATCCTAACCCTAAACCATACCCTACGCCGTACCTGAAGCCCTCCCCGAACCCGTACCCTAAGCCGTACCCTAACCCTAA
>NW_026777905.1:0-74477 GCF_028023285.1 Balaenoptera ricei | reverse complement strand
GGATTCTCTTTTTAAGATGTTCCTTAAAACACTAGTGCTTAGGAAATCTATTGGAGGCAGAAGCAGTCAAGGGTAGCCTAGGGTTAGGGTTCGGCTTAGGGTTAGGGTTAGGGTACGGCTTAGGGTAGGGGTTCGGGGAGGTGCTCGGGTACGGCGTAGGGTATGGGTTAGGGTTAGGGTTAGGGTTCGTGTTAGGGTTAGGGCTCGGTTTAGGGTACGGGTTAGGATTAGGGTACGTTTTAGGGTTAGGGTAGGGGTTAGGGTTAGGGTACGCGTTAGGGTTAGGGTAGTTATTAAACCTATCCCACTCTCTAGATACCCCTTAGCACGTAAAGGAATATTATTTGGGGGTCCAGCCATGGAGAAGAGTTTAGACACTAGGATAAGATAAGGAACACACCCATTATAAAGAAATCACATTAGGATTCTCTTTTTAAGCTGTTCCTTCAAACACTAGTGCTTAGGAAATCTATTGGAGGCAGAAGCAGTCAAGGGTAGCCTAGGGTTAGGGTTAGGCTTAGGGTTAGGGTTAGGGTACGGCTTAGGGTACGGTTCGGGGAGGGGTTCGGGTACGGCGTAGGGTATGGGTTAGGGTTAGGGTTAGGGTTAGTGTTAGGGTTAGGGCTCGGTTTAGGGTACGGGTTAGGATTAGGGTACGTGTTAGGGTTAGGGTAGGGGTTAGGGTTAGGGTACGCGTTAGGGTTAGGGTAGTTATTAAACCTATCCCACTCTCTAGATACCCCTTAGCACGTAAAGGAATATTATTTGGGGGTCCAGCCATGGAGAAGAGTTTAGACACTAGGATAAGATAAGGAACACACCCATTATAAAGAAATCACATTAGGATTCTCTTTTTAAGCTGTTCCTTCAAACACTAGTGCTTAGGAAATCTATTGGAGGCAGAAGCAGTCAAGGGTAGCCTAGGGTTAGGGTTAGGCTTAGGGTACGGCTTAGGGTACGGGTTCGGGGAGGGTTTCGGGTACGGCGTAGGGTATGGGTTAGGGTTAGGGTTAGTGTTAGGGTTAGGGTTAGGGCTCGGTTTAGGGTACGGGTTAGGATTAGGGTACGTGTTAGGGTTAGGGTAGGTGTTAGGGTTAGGGTACGCGTTAGGGTTAGGGTAGTTATTAAACCTATCCCACTCTCTAGATACCCCTTAGCACGTAAAGGAATATTATTTGGGGGTCCAGCCATGGAGAAGAGTTTAGACACTAGGATAAGATAAGGAACACACCCATTATAAAGAAATCACATTAGGATTCTCTTTTTAAGCTGTTCCTTCAAACACTAGTGCTTAGGAAATCTATTGGAGGCAGAAGCAGTCAAGGGTAGCCTAGGGTTAGGGTTAGGCTTAGGGTTAGGCTTAGGGTACGGCTTAGGGTACGGGTTCGGGGAGGGGTTCGGGTACGGCGTAGGGTATGGGTTAGGGTTAGGGTTAGTGTTAGGGTTAGGGCTCGGTTTAGGGTACGGGTTAGGATTAGGGTACGTGTTAGGGTTAGGGTAGGTGTTAGGGTTAGGGTACGCGTTAGGGTTAGGGTAGTTATTAAACCTATCCCACTCTCTAGATACCCCTTAGCACGTAAAGGAATATTATTTGCGGGTCCAGCCATGGAGAAGAGTTTAGACACTAGGATAAAATAAGGAACACATACATTATAAAGAAATCACATTAGGATTCTCTTTTTAAGATGTTCCTTAAAACACTAGTGCTTAGGAAATCTATTGGAGGCAGAAGCAGTCAAGGGTAGCCTAGGGTTAGGGTTAGGCTTAGGGTTAGGGTTAGGGTACGGCTTTGGGTAGGGGTTCGGGGAGGTGCTCGGGTACGGCGTAGGGTATGGGTTAGGGTTAGGGTTAGTGTTCGTGTTAGGGTTAGGGCTCGGTTTAGGGTACGGGTTAGGATTAGGGTACGTGTTAGGGTTAGGGTAGGGGTTAGGGTTAGGGTACGCGTTAGGGTTAGGGTAGTTATTAAACCTATCCCACTCTCTAGATACCCCTTAGCACGTAAAGGAATATTATTTGGGGGTCCAGCCATGGAGAAGAGTTTAGACACTAGGATAAGATAAGGAACACACCCATTATAAAGAAATCACATTAGGATTCTCTTTTTAAGCTGTTCCTTCAAACACTAGTGCTTAGGAAATCTATTGGAGGCAGAAGCAGTCAAGGGTAGCCTAGGGTTAGGGTTAGGCTTAGGGTTAGGGTTAGGGTACGGCTTAGGGTACGGTTTCGGGGAGGGGTTCGGGTACGGCGTAGGGTATGGGTTAGGGTTAGGGTTAGGGCTCGGTTTAGGGTACGGGTTAGGATTAGGATACGTGTTAGGGTTAGGGTACGGTTTAGGGTTAGGGTACGCGTTAGGGTTAGGGTAGTTATTAAACCTATCCCACTCTCTAGATACCCCTTAGCACGTAAAGGAATATTATTTGGGGGTCCAGCCATGGAGAAGAGTTTAGACACTAGGATAAGATAAGGAACACACCCATTATAAAGAAATCACATTAGGATTCTCTTTTTAAGCTGTTCCTTCAAACACTAGTGCTTAGGAAATCTATTGGAGGCAGAAGCAGTCAAGGGTAGCCTAGGGTTAGGGTTAGGCTTAGGGTTAGGCTTAGGGTACGGCTTAGTTTACGGGTTCGGGGAGGGGTTCGGGTACGGCGTAGGGTATGGGTTAGGGTTAGGGTTAGTGTTAGGGTTAGGGCTCGGTTTAGAGTACGGGTTAGGATTAGGGTACGTTTTAGGGTTAGGGTAGGGGTTAGGGTTAGGGTACGCGTTAGGGTTAGGGTAGTTATTAAACCTATCCCACTCTCTAGATACCCCTTAGCACGTAAAGGAATATTATTTGGGAGTCCAGCCATGGAGAAGAGTTTAGACACTAGGATAAGATAAGGAACACACCCATTATAAAGAAATCACATTAGGATTCTCTTTTTAAGCTGTTCCTTCAAACACTAGTGCTTAGGAAATCTATTGGAGGCAGAAGCAGTCAAGGGTAGCCTAGGGTTAGGGTTAGGCTTAGGGTTAGGGTTAGGGTACGGCTTAGGGTACGGTTCGGGGAGGGGTTCGGGTACGGCGTAGGGTATGGGTTAGGGTTAGGGTTAGGGTTAGTGTTAGGGTTAGGGCTCGGTTTAGGGTACGGGTTAGGATTAGGGTACGTGTTAGGGTTAGGGTAGGGGTTAGGGTTAGGGTACGCGTTAGGGTTAGGGTAGTTATTAAACCTATCCCACTCTCTAGATACCCCTTAGCACGTAAAGGAATATTATTTGGGGGTCCAGCCATGGAGAAGAGTTTAGACACTAGGATAAGATAAGGAACACACCCATTATAAAGAAATCACATTAGGATTCTCTTTTTAAGCTGTTCCTTCAAACACTAGTGCTTAGGAAATCTATTGGAGGCAGAAGCAGTCAAGGGTAGCCTAGGGTTAGGGTTAGGCTTAGGGTACGGCTTAGGGTACGGGTTCGGGGAGGGTTTCGGGTACGGCGTAGGGTATGGGTTAGGGTTAGGGTTAGTGTTAGGGTTAGGGCTCGGTTTAGGGTACGGGTTAGGATTAGGGTACGTGTTAGGGTTAGGGTAGGGGTTAGGGTTAGGGTACGCGTTAGGGTTAGGGTAGTTATTAAACCTATCCCACTCTCTAGATACCCCTTAGCATGTAAAGGAATATTATTTGCGGGTCCAGCCATGGAGAAGAGTTTAGACACTAGGATAAAATAAGGAACACATACATTATAAAGAAATCACTTTAGGATTCGCTTTTTAAGCTGTTCCTTCAAACACTAGTGCTTAGGAAATCTATTGGAGGCAGAAGCAGTCAAGGGTAGCCTAGGGTTAGGGTTAGGCTTAGGGTACGGCTTAGGGTACGGGTTCGGGGAGGGGTTCGGGTACGGCGTAGGGTATGGGTTAGGGTTAGGGTTAGGGCTCGGTTTAGGGTACGGGTTAGGATTAGGATACGTGTTAGGGTTAGGGTACGGTTTAGGGTTAGGGTACGCGTTAGGGTTAGGGTAGTTATTAAACCTATCCCACTCTCTAGATACCCCTTAGCACGTAAAGGAATATTATTTGGGGGTCCAGCCATGGAGAAGAGTTTAGACACTAGGATAAGATAAGGAACACACCCATTATAAAGAAATCACATTAGGATTCTCTTTTTAAGCTGTTCCTTCAAACACTAGTGCTTAGGAAATCTATTGGAGGCAGAAGCAGTCAAGGGTAGCCTAGGGTTAGGGTTAGGCTTAGGGTTAGGCATAGGGTACGGCTTAGGGTACGGGTTCGGGGAGGGGTTCGGGTACGGCGTAGGGTATGGGTTAGGGTTAGGGTTAGTGTTAGGGTTAGGGCTCGGTTTAGGGTACGGGTTAGGATTAGGGTACGTGTTAGGGTTAGGGTAGGGGTTAGGGTTAGGGTACGCGTTAGGGTTAGGGTAGTTATTAAACCTATCCCACTCTCTAGATACCCCTTAGCACGTAAAGGAATATTATTTGGGGGTCCAGCCATGGAGAAGAGTTTAGACACTAGGATAAGATAAGGAACACACCCATTATAAAGAAATCACATTAGGATTCTCTTTTTAAGCTGTTCCTTCAAACACTAGTGCTTAGGAAATCTATTAGAGGCAGAAGCAGTCAAGGGTAGCCTAGGGTTAGGGTTAGGCTTAGGGTTAGGGTTAGGGTACGGCTTAGGGTACGGTTTCGGTGAGGGGTTCGGGTACGGCGTATGGTATGGGTTAGGGTTAGGGTTAGGGCTCGGTTTAGGGTACGGGTTAGGATTAGGATACGTGTTAGTGTTAGGGTACGGTTTAGGGTTAGGGTACGCGTTAGGGTTAGGGTAGTTATTAAACCTATCCCACTCTCTAGATACCCCTTAGCACGTAAAGGAATATTATTTGGGAGTCCAGCCATGGAGAAGAGTTTAGACACTAGGATAAGATAAGGAACACACCCATTATAAAGAAATCACATTAGGATTCTCTTTTTAAGCTGTTCCTTCAAACACTAGTGCTTAGGAAATCTATTGGAGGCAGAAGCAGTCAAGGGTAGCCTAGGGTTAGGGTTAGGCTTAGGGTTAGGGTTAGGGTACGGCTTAGGGTACGGATCGGGGAGGGGTTCGGGCACGGCGTAGGGTATGGGTTAGGGTTAGGGTTAGGGTTAGTGTTAGGGTTAGGGCTCGGTTTAGGGTACGGGTTAGGATTAGGGTACGTGTTAGGGTTAGGGTAGGGGTTAGGGTTAGGATACGCGTTAGGGTTAGGGTAGTTATTAAACCAATCCCACTCTCTAGATACCCCTTAGCACGTAAAGGAATATTATTTGGGGGTCCAGCCATGGAGAAGAGTTTAGACACTAGGATAAGATAAGGAACACACCCATTATAAAGAAATCACATTAGGATTCTCTTTTTAAGCTGTTCCTTCAAACACTAGTGCTTAGGAAATCTATTGGAGGCAGAAGCAGTCAAGGGTAGCCTAGGGTTAGGGTTAGGCTTAGGGTACGGCTTAGGGTACGGGTTCGGGGAGGGGTTCGGGTACGGCGTAGGGTATGGGTTAGGGTTAGGGTTAGTGTTAGGGTTAGGGCTCGGTTTAGGGTACGGGTTAGGATTAGGGTACGTGTTAGGGTTAGGGTAGGGGTTAGGGTTAGGGTACGCGTTAGGGTTAGGGTAGTTATTAAACCTATCCCACTCTCTAGATACCCCTTAGCACGTAAAGGAATATTATTTGCGGGTCCAGCCATGGAGAAGAGTTTAGACACTAGGATAAAATAAGGAACACATACATTATAAAGAAATCACATTAGGATTCTCTTTTTAAGATGTTCCTTAAAACACTAGTGCTTAGGAAATCTATTGGAGGCAGAAGCAGTCAAGGGTAGCCTAGGGTTAGGGTTAGGCTTAGGGTTAGGGTTAGGGTACGGCTTAGGGTAGGGGTTCGGGGAGGTGTTCGGGTACGGCGTAGGGTATGGGTTGGGGTTAGGGTTAGGGTTCGTGTTAGGGTTAGGGCTCGGTTTAGGGTACGGGTTAGGATTAGGGTACGTGTTAGGGTTAGGGTAGGTGTTAGGGTTAGGGTACGCGTTAGGGTTAGGGTAGTTATTAAACCTATCCCACTCTCTAGATACCCCTTAGCACGTAAAGGAATATTATTTGGGGGTCCAGCCATGGAGAAGAGTTTAGACACTAGGATAAGATAAGGAACACACCCATTATAAAGAAATCACATTAGGATTCTCTTTTTAAGCTGTTCCTTCAAACACTAGTGCTTAGGAAATCTATTGGAGGCAGAAGCAGTCAAGGGTAGCCTAGGGTTAGGGTTAGGCTTAGGGTTAGGCTTAGGGTACGGCTTAGGGTACGGGTTCGGGGAGGGGTTCGGGTACGGCGTAGGGTATGGGTTAGGGTTAGGGTTAGTGTTAGGGTTAGGGCTCGGTTTAGGGTACGGGTTAGGATTAGGGTACGTGTTAGGGTTAGGGTAGGGGTTAGGGTTAGGGTACGCGTTAGGGTTAGGGTAGTTATTAAACCTATCCCACTCTCTAGATACCCCTTAGCACGTAAAGGAATATTATTTGCGGGTCCAGCCATGGAGAAGAGTTTAGACACTAGGATAAAATAAGGAACACATACATTATAAAGAAATCACATTAGGATTCTCTTTTTAAGATGTTCCTTAAAACACTAGTGCTTAGGAAATCTATTGGAGGCAGAAGCAGTCAAGGGTAGCCTAGGGTTAGGGTTAGGCTTAGGGTTAGGGTTAGGGTACGGCTTAGGGTAGGGGTTCGGGGAGGTGCTCGGGTACGGCGTAGGGTATGGGTTAGGGTTAGGGTTCGTGTTAGGGTTAGGGCTCGGTTTAGGGTACGGGTTAGGATTAGGGTACGTGTTAGGGTAGGGGTTAGGGTTAGGGTACGCGTTAGGGTTAGGGTAGTTATTAAACCTATCCCACTCTCTAGATACCCCTTAGCACGTAAAGGAATATTATTTGGGGGTCCAGCCATGGAGAAGAGTTTAGACACTAGGATAAGATAAGGAACACACCCATTATAAAGAAATCACATTAGGATTCTCTTTTTAAGCTGTTCCTTCAAACACTAGTGCTTAGGAAATCTATTGGAGGCAGAAGCAGTCAAGGGTAGCCTAGGGTTAGGGTTAGGCTTAGGGTTAGGGTTAGTGTACGGCTTAGGGTACGGTTTCGGGGAGGGGTTCGGGTACGGCGTAGGGTATGGGTTAGGGTTAGGGTTAGGGCTCGGTTTAGGGTACGGGTTAGGATTAGGATACGTGTTAGGGTTAGGGTACGGTTTAGGGTTAGGGTACGCGTTAGGGTTAGGGTAGTTATTAAACCTATCCCACTCTCTAGATACCCCTTAGCACGTAAAGGAATATTATTTGGGGGTCCAGCCATGGAGAAGAGTTTAGACACTAGGATAAGATAAGGAACACACCCATTATAAAGAAATCACATTAGGATTCTCTTTTTAAGCTGTTCCTTCAAACACTAGTGCTTAGGAAATCTATTGGAGGCAGAAGCAGTCAAGGGTAGCCTAGGGTTAGGGTTAGGCTTAGGGTTAGGCATAGGGTACGGCTTAGGGTACGGGTTCGGGGAGGGGTTCGGGTACGGCGTAGGGTATGGGGTAGGGTTAGGGTTAGGGTTAGTGTTAGGGTTAGGACTCGGTTTATGGTACGGGTTAGGATTAGGGTACGTTTTAGGGTTAGGGTAGGGGTTAGGGTTAGGGTACGCGTTAGGGTTAGGGTAGTTATTAAACCTATCCCACTCTCTAGATACCCCTTAGCACGTAAAGGAATATTATTTGGGGGTCCAGCCATGGAGAAGAGTTTAGACACTAGGATAAGATAAGGAACACATACATTATAAAGAAATCACATTAGGATTCTCTTTTTAAGCTGTTCCTTCAAACACTAGTGCTTAGGAAATCTATTGGAGGCAGAAGCAGTCAAGGGTAGCCTAGGGTTAGGGTTAGGCTTAGGGTTAGGGTTAGGGTACGGCTTAGGGTAGGGGTTCGGGGAGGGGTTCGGGTACGGCGTAGGGTATGGGTTAGGGTTAGGGTTAGGGTTCGTGTTAGGGTTAGGGCTCGGTTTAGGGTACGGGTTAGGATTAGGGTACGTGTTAGGGTTAGGGTAGGGGTTAGGGTTAGGGTACGCATTAGGGTTAGGGTAGTTATTAAACCTATCCCACTCTCTAGATACCCCTTAGCACGTAAAGGAATATTATTTGGGGGTCCAGCCATGGAGAAGAGTTTAGACACTAGGATAAGATAAGGAACACACCCATTATAAAGAAATCACATTAGGATTCTCTTTTTAAGCTGTTCCTTCAAACACTAGTGCTTAGGAAATCTATTGGAGGCAGAAGCAGTCAAGGGTAGCCTAGGGTTAGGGTTAGGCTTAGGGTACGGCTTAGGGTACGGGTTCGGGGAAGGGTTCGGGTACGGCGTAGGGTATGGGTTAGGGTTAGGGTTAGGGTTAGTGTTAGGGTTAGGGCTCGGTTTAGGGTACGGGTTAGGATTAGGGTACGTTTTAGGGTTAGGGTAGGGGTTAGGTTTAGGGTACGCGTTAGGGTTAGGGTAGTTATTAAACCTATCCCACTCTCTAGATACCCCTTAGCACGTAAAGGAATATTATTTGGGAGTCCAGCCATGGAGAAGAGTTTAGACACTAGGATAAGATAAGGAACACACCCATTATAAAGAAATCACATTAGGATTCTCTTTTTAAGCTGTTCCTTCAAACACTAGTGCTTAGGAAATCTATTGGAGGCAGAAGCAGTCAAGGGTAGCCTAGGGTTAGGGTTAGGCTTAGGGTTAGGGTTAGGGTACGGCTTAGGGTACGGTTCGGGGAGGGGTTCGGGTACGGCGTAGGGTATGGGTTAGGGTTAGGGTTAGGGTTAGTGTTAGGGTTAGGGCTCGGTTTAGGGTACGGGTTAGGATTAGGGTACGTTTTAGGGTTAGGGTAGGGGTTAGGGTTAGGGTACGCATTAGGGTTAGGGTAGTTATTAAACCTATCCCACTCTCTAGATACCCCTTAGCACGTAAAGGAATATTATTTGCGGGTCCAGCCATGGAGAAGAGTTTAGACACTAGGATAAGATAAGGAACACATACATTATAAAGAAATCACATTAGGATTCTCTTTTTAAGCTGTTCCTTAAAACACTAGTGCTTAGGAAATCTATTGGAGGCAGAAGCAGTCAAGGGTAGCCTAGGGTTAGGGTTAGGCTTAGGGTTAGGGTTAGGGTACGGCTTAGGGTAGGGGTTCGGGGAGGGGTTCGGGTACGGCGTAGGGTATGGGTTAGGGTTAGGGTTAGGGTTAGTGTTAGGGTTAGGGCTCGGTTTAGGGTACGGGTTAGGATTAGGGTACGTTTTAGGGTTAGGGTAGGGGTTAGGGTTAGTGTACGCGTTAGGGTTAGGGTAGTTATTAAACCTATCCCACTCTCTAGATACCCCTTAGCACGTAAAGGAATATTATTTGGGAGTCCAGCCATGGAGAAGAGTTTAGACACTAGGATAAGATAAGGAACAGACCCATTATAAAGAAATCACATTAGGATTCTCTTTTTAAGCTGTTCCTTCAAACACTAGTGCTTAGGAAATCTATTGGAGGCAGAAGCAGTCAAGGGGAGCCTAGGGTTAGGGTACGGCTTAGGGTTAGGGTTAGGGTACGGCTTAGGGTACGGTTCGGGGAGGGGTTCGGGTACGGCGTAGGGTATGGGTTAGGGTTAGGGTTAGGGTTAGTGTTAGGGTTAGGGCTCGGTTTAGGGTACGGGTTAGGATTAGGGTACGTGTTAGGGTTAGGGTAGGGGTTAGGGTTAGGGTACGCGTTAGGGTTAGGGTAGTTATTAAACCTATCCCACTCTCTAGATACCCCTTAGCACGTAAAGGAATATTATTTGGGGGTCCAGCCATGGAGAAGAGTTTAGACACTAGGATAAGATAAGGAACACACCCATTATAAAGAAATCACATTAGGATTCTCTTTTTAAGCTGTTCCTTAAAACACTAGTGCTTAGGAAATCTATTGGAGGCAGAAGCAGTCAAGGGTAGCCTAGGGTTAGGGTTAGGCTTAGGGTTAGGCTTAGGGTACGGCTTAGGGTACGGGTTCGAGGAGGGGTTCGGGTACGGCGTAGGGTATGGGTTAGGGTTAGGGTTAGTGTTAGGGTTAGGGCTCGGTTTAGGGTACGGGTTAGGATTAGGGTACGTGTTAGGGTTAGGGTAGGGGTTAGGGTTAGGGTACGCGTTAGGGTTAGGGTAGTTATTAAACCTATCCCACTCTCTAGATACCCCTTAGCACGTAAAGGAATATTATTTGGGGGTCCAGCCATGGAGAAGAGTTTAGACACTAGGATAAGATAAGGAACACACCCATTATAAAGAAATCACATTAGGATTCTCTTTTTAAGCTGTTCCTTCAAACACTAGTGCTTAGGAAATCTATTGGAGGCAGAAGCAGTCAAGGGTAGCCTAGGGTTAGGGTTAGGCTTAGGGTTAGGTTTAGGGTACGGCTTAGGGTACGGTTTCGGGGAGGGGTTCGGGTACGGCGTAGGGTATGGGTTAGGGTTAGGGTTAGGGCTCGGTTTAGGGTACGGGTTAGGATTAGGATACGTGTTAGGGTTAGGGTACGGTTTAGGGTTAGGGTACGCGTTAGGGTTAGGGTAGTTATTAAACCTATCCCACTCTCTAGATACCCCTTAGCACGTAAAGGAATATTATTTGGGGGTCCAGCCATGGAGAAGAGTTTAGACACTAGGATAAGATAAGGAACACACCCATTATAAAGAAATCACATTAGGATTCTCTTTTTAAGCTGTTCCTTCAAACACTAGTGCTTAGGAAATCTATTGGAGGCAGAAGCAGTCAAGGGTAGCCTAGGGTTAGGGTTAGGCTTAGGGTTAGGCATAGGGTACGGCTTAGGGTACGGGTTCGGGGAGGGCTTCGGGTACGGCGTAGGGTATGGGTTAGGGTTAGGTTTAGGGTTAGTGTTAGGGTTAGGGCTCGGTTTAGGGTACGGGTTAGGATTAGGGTACGTGTTAGGGTTAGGGTAGGTGTTAGGGTTAGGGTACGCGTTAGGGTTAGGGTAGTTATTAAACCTATCCCACTCTCTAGATACCCCTTAGCACGTAAAGGAATATTATTTGGGGGTCCAGCCACGGAGAAGAGTTTAGACACTAGGATAAGATAAGGAACACACCCATTATAAAGAAATCACATTAGGATTCTCTTTTTAAGCTGTTCCTTCAAACACTAGTGCTTAGGAAATCTATTGGAGGCAGAAGCAGTCAACGGTAGCCTAGGGTTAGGGTTAGGCTTAGGGTTAGGCTTAGGGTACGGCTTAGGGTACGGGTTCGGGGAGGGGTTCGGGTACGGCGTAGGGTATGGGTTAGGGTTAGGGTTAGGGTTAGTGTTAGGGTTAGGGCTCGGTTTAGGGTACGGGTTAGGATTAGGGTACGTTTTAGGGTTAGGGTAGGGGTTAGGGTTAGGGTACGCGTTAGGGTTAGGGTAGTTATTAAACCTATCCCACTCTCTAGATACCCCTTAGCACGTAAAGGAATATTATTTGGGGGTCCAGCCATGGAGAAGAGTTTAGACACTAGGATAAGATAAGGAACACACCCATTATAAAGAAATCACATTAGGATTCTCTTTTTAAGCTGTTCCTTCAAACACTAGTGCTTAGGAAATCTATTGGAGGCAGAAGCAGTCAAGGGTAGCCTAGGGTTAGGGTTAGGCTTAGGGTTAGGGTTAGGGTACGGCTTAGGGTAGGGGTTCGGGGAGGGGTTCGGGTATGGCGTAGGGTATGGTTTAGGGTTAGGGTTAGGGTTCGTGTTAGGGTTAGGGCTCGGTTTAGGGTATGGGTTAGGATTAGGGTACGTGTTAGGGTTAGGGTAGGGGTTAGGGTTAGGGTACGCATTAGGGTTAGGGTAGTTAGTAAACCTATCCCACTCTCTAGATACCCCTTAGCACGTAAAGGAATATTATTTGGGGGTCCAGCCATGGAGAAGAGTTTAGACACTAGGATAAGATAAGGAACACACCCATTATAAAGAAATCACATTAGGATTCTCTTTTTAAGCTGTTCCTTCAAACACTAGTGCTTAGGAAATCTATTGGAGGCAGAAGCAGTCAAGGGTAGCCTAGGGTTAGGGTTAGGCTTAGGGTTAGGGTTAGGGTACGGCTTAGGGTACGGTTTCGGGGAGGGGTTCGGGTACGGCGTAGGGTATGGGTTAGGGTTAGGGTTAGGGTTCGGTTTAGGGTACGGGTTAGGATTAGGATACGTGTTAGGGTTAGGGTACGGTTTAGGGTTAGGGTACGCGTTAGGGTTAGGGTAGTTATTAAACCTATCCCACTCTCTAGATACCCCTTAGCACGTAAAGGAATATTATTTGGGGGTCCAGCCATGGAGAAGAGTTTAGACACTAGGATAAGATAAGGAACACACCCATTATAAAGAAATCACATTAGGATTCTCTTTTTAAGCTGTTCCTTCAAACACTAGTGCTTAGGAAATCTATTGGAGGCAGAAGCAGTCAAGGGTAGCCTAGGGTTAGGGTTAGGCTTAGGGTTAGGCATAGGGTACGGCTTAGGGTACGGGTTCGGGGAGGGGTTCGGGTACGGCGTAGGGTATGGGTTAGGGTTAGGGTTAGGGTTAGTGTTAGGGTTAGGGCTCGGTTTAGGGTACGGGTTAGGATTAGGGTACGTGTTAGGGTTAGGGTAGGTGTTAGGGTTAGGGTACGCGTTAGGGTTAGGGTAGTTATTAAACCTATCCCACTCTCTAGATACCCCTTAGCACGTAAAGGAATATTATTTGGGGGTCCAGCCACGGAGAAGAGTTTAGACACTAGGATAAGATAAGGAACACACCCATTATAAAGAAATCACATTAGGATTCTCTTTTTAAGCTGTTCCTTAAAACACTAGTGCTTAGGAAATCTATTGGAGGCAGAAGCAGTCAAGGGTAGCCAAGGGTTAGGGTTAGGCTTAGGGTTAGGCTTAGGGTACGGCTAGGGTACGGGTTCGGGGAGGGGTTCGGGTACGGCGTAGGATATGGGTTAGGGTTAGGGTTAGTGTTAGGGTTAGGGCTCGGTTTAGGGTACGGGTTAGGATTAGGGTACGTGTTAGGGTTAGGGTAGGGGTTAGGGTTAGGGTACGCGTTAGGGTTAGGGTAGTTATTAAACCTATCCCACTCTCTAGATACCCCTTAGCACGTAAAGGAATATTATTTGCGAGTCCAGCCATGGAGAAGAGTTTAGACACTAGGATAAGATAAGGAACACACCCATTATAAAGAAATCACATTAGGATTCTCTTTTTAAGCTGTTCCTTCAAACACTAGTGCTTAGGAAATCTATTGGAGGCAGAAGCAGTCAAGGGTAGCCTAGGGTTAGGGTTAGGCTTAGGGTTAGGCTTAGGGTACGGCTTAGGGTACGGGTTCGGGGAGGGGTTCGGGTACGGCGTAGGGTATGGGTTAGGGTTAGGGTTAGGGTTAGTGTTAGGGTTAGGACTCGGTTTATGGTACGGGTTAGGATTAGGGTACGTTTTAGGGTTAGGGTAGGGGTTAGGGTTAGGGTACGCGTTAGGGTTAGGGTAGTTATTAAACCTATCCCACTCTCTAGATACCCCTTAGCACGTAAAGGAATATTATTTGCGGGTCCAGCCATGGAGAAGAGTTTAGACACTAGGATAAGATAAGGAACACATACATTATAAAGAAATCACATTAGGATTCTCTTTTTAAGCTGTTCCTTCAAACACTAGTGCTTAGGAAATCTATTGGAGGCAGAAGCAGTCAAGGGTAGCCTAGGGTTAGGGTTAGGCTTAGGGTTAGGGTTAGGGTACGGCTTAGGGTAGGGGTTCGGGGAGGGGTTCGGGTACGGCGTAGGGTATGGGTTAGGGTTAGGGTTAGGGTTCGTGTTAGGGTTAGGGCTCGGTTTAGGGTACGGGTTAGGATTAGGGTACGTGTTAGGGTTAGGGTAGGGGTTAGGGTTAGGGTACGCATTAGGGTTAGGGTAGTTAGTAAACCTATCCCACTCTCTAGATACCCCTTAGCACGTAAAGGAATATTATTTGGGGGTCCAGCCATGGAGAAGAGTTTAGACACTAGGATAAGATAAGGAACACACCCATTATAAAGAAATCACATTAGGATTCTCTTTTTAAGCTGTTCCTTCAAACACTAGTGCTTAGGAAATCTATTGGAGGCAGAAGCAGTCAAGGGTAGCCTAGGGTTAGGGTTAGTCTTAGGGTTAGGCATAGGGTACGGCTTAGGGTACGGGTTCGGGGAGGGGTTCGGGTACGGCGTAGGGTATGGGTTAGGGTTAGGGTTAGGGTTAGTGTTAGGGTTAGGGCTCGGTTTAGGGTACGGGTTAGGATTAGGGTACGTGTTAGGGTTAGGGTAGGTGTTAGGGTTAGGGTACGCGTTAGGGTTAGGGTAGTTAGTAAACCTATCCCACTCTCTAGATACCCCTTAGCACGTAAAGGAATATTATTTGGGGGTCCAGCCACGGAGAAGAGTTTAGACACTAGGATAAGATAAGGAACACACCCATTATAAAGAAATCACATTAGGATTCTCTTTTTAAGCTGTTCCTTCAAACACTAGTGCTTAGGAAATCTATTGGAGGCAGAAGCAGTCAAGGGTAGCCTAGGGTTAGGGTTAGGCTTAGGGTTAGGGTTAGGGTACGGCTTAGGGTACGGTTCGGGGAGGGGTTCGGGTACGACGTAGGGTATGGGTTAGGGTTAGGGTTAGCGTTAGTGTTAGGGTTAGGGCTCGGTTTAGGGTACGGGTTAGGATTAGGGTACGTTTTAGGGTTAGGGTAGGGGTTAGGGTTAGGGTACGCGTTAGGGTTAGGGTAGTTATTAAACCTATCCCACTCTCTAGATACCCCTTAGCACGTAAAGGAATATTATTTGCGGGTCCAGCCATGGAGAAGAGTTTAGACACTAGGATAAGATAAGGAACACATACATTATAAAGAAATCACATTAGGATTCTCTTTTTAAGCTGTTCCTTAAAACACTAGTGCTTAGGAAATCTATTGGAGGCAGAAGCAGTCAAGGGTAGCCTAGGGTTAGGGTTAGGCTTAGGGTTAGGGTTAGGGTACGGCTTAGGGTAGGGGTTCGGGGAGGGGTTCGGGTACGGCGTAGGGTATGGGTTAGGGTTAGGGTTAGGGTTAGTGTTAGGGATAGGGCTCGGTTTAGGGTACGGGTTAGGATTAGGGTACGTGTTAGGGTTAGGGTAGGGGTTAGGGTTAGGGTACGCATTAGGGTTAGGGTAGTTAGTAAACCTATCCCACTCTCTAGATGCCCCTTAGCACGTAAAGGAATATTATTTGGGGGTCCAGCCATGGAGAAGAGTTTAGACACTAGGATAAGATAAGGAACACACCCATTATAAAGAAATCACATTAGGATTCTCTTTTTAAGCTGTTCCTTAAAACACTAGTGCTTAGGAAATCTATTGGAGGCAGAAGCAGTCAAGGGTAGCCTAGGGTTAGGGTTAGGCTTAGGGTTAGGGTTAGGGTACGGCTTAGGGTACGGTTTCGGGGAAGGGTTCGTGTACGGCGTAGGGTATGGGTTAGGGTTAGGGTTAGGGCTCGGTTTAGGGTACGGGTTAGGATTAGGATACGTGTTAGGGTTAGGGTACGGTTTAGGGTTAGGGTACGCGTTAGGGTTAGGGTAGTTATTAAACCTATCCCACTCTCTAGATACCCCTTAGCACGTAAAGGAATATTATTTGGGGGTCCAGCCATGGAGAAGAGTTTAGACACTAGGATAAGATAAGGAACACACCCATTATAAAGAAATCACATTAGGATTCTCTTTTTAAGCTGTTCCTTCAAACACTAGTGCTTAGGAAATCTATTGGAGGCAGAAGCAGTCAAGGGTAGCCTAGGGTTAGGGTTAGGCTTAGGGTTAGGCATAGGGTACGGCTTAGGGTACGGGTTCGGGGAGGGGTTCGGGTACGGCGTAGGGTATGGGTTAGGGTTAGGGTTAGTGTTAGGGTTAGGGCTCGGTTTAGGGTACGGGTTAGGATTAGGGTACGTGTTAGGGTTAGGGTAGGTGTTAGGGTTAGGGTACGCGTTAGGGTTAGGGTAGTTATTAAACCTATCCCACTCTCTAGATACCCCTTAGCACGTAAAGGAATATTATTTGGGGGTCCAGCCACGGAGAAGAGTTTAGACACTAGGATAAGATAAGGAACACACCCATTATAAAGAAATCACATTAGGATTCTCTTTTTAAGCTGTTCCTTCAAACACTAGTGCTTAGGAAATCTATTGGAGGCAGAAGCAGTCAACGGTAGCCTAGGGTTAGGGTTAGGCTTAGGGTTAGGCTTAGGGTACGGCTTAGGGTACGGGTTCGGGGAGGGGTTCGGGTACGGCGTAGGGTATGGGTTAGGGTTAGGGTTAGTGTTAGGGTTAGGGCTCGGTTTAGGGTACGGGTTAGGATTAGGGTACGTTTTAGGGTTAGGGTAGGGGTTAGGGTTAGGGTACGCGTTAGGGTTAGGGTAGTTAGTAAACCTATCCCACTCTCTAGATACCCCTTAGCACGTAAAGGAATATTATTTGGGGGTCCAGCCATGGAGAAGAGTTTAGACACTAGGATAAGATAAGGAACACACCCATTATAAAGAAATCACATTAGGATTCTCTTTTTAAGCTGTTCCTTAAAACACTAGTGCTTAGGAAATCTATTGGAGGCAGAAGCAGTCAAGGGTAGCCAAGGGTTAGGGTTAGGCTTAGGGTTAGGCTTAGGGTACGGCTAGGGTACGGGTTCGGGGAGGGGTTCGGGTACGGCGTAGGATATGGGTTAGGGTTAGGGTTAGTGTTAGGGTTAGGGCTCGGTTTAGGGTACGGGTTAGGATTAGGGTACGTGTTAGGGTTAGGGTAGGGGTTAGGGTTAGGGTACGCGTTAGGGTTAGGGTAGTTATTAAACCTATCCCACTCTCTAGATACCCCTTAGCACGTAAAGGAATATTATTTGCGAGTCCAGCCATGGAGAAGAGTTTAGACACTAGGATAAGATAAGGAACACACCCATTATAAAGAAATCACATTAGGATTCTCTTTTTAAGCTGTTCCTTCAAACACTAGTGCTTAGGAAATCTATTGGAGGCAGAAGCAGTCAAGGGTAGCCTAGGGTTAGGGTTAGGCTTAGGGTTAGGGTTAGGGTACGGCTTAGGGTACGGTTCGGGGAGGGGTTCGGGTACGGCGTAGGGTATGTGTTAGGGTTAGGGTTAGGGTTAGTGTTAGGGTTAGGGCTCGGTTTAGGGTACGGGTTAGGATTAGGGTACGTGTTAGGGTTAGGGTAGGGGTTAGGGTTAGGGTACACGTTAGGGTTAGGGTAGTTATTAAACCTATCCCACTCTCTAGATACCCCTTAGCACGTAAAGGAATATTATTTGGGGGTCCAGCCATGGAGAAGAGTTTAGACACTAGGATAAGATAAGGAACACACCCATTATAAAGAAATCACATTAGGATTCTCTTTTTAAGCTGTTCCTTAAAACACTAGTGCTTAGGAAATCTATTGGAGGCAGAAGCAGTCAAGGGTAGCCTAGGGTTAGGGTTAGGCTTAGGGTTAGGCTTAGGGTACGGCTTAGGGTACGGGTTCGGGGAGGGGTTCGGGTACGGCGTAGGGTATGGGTTAGGGTTAGGGTTAGGGTTAGTGTTAGGGTTAGGACTCGGTTTATGGTACGGGTTAGGATTAGGGTACGTTTTAGGGTTAGGGTAGGGGTTAGGGTTAGGGTACGCGTTAGGGTTAGGGTAGTTATTAAACCTATCCCACTCTCTAGATACCCCTTAGCACGTAAAGGAATATTATTTGCGGGTCCAGCCATGGAGAAGAGTTTAGACACTAGGATAAGATAAGGAACACATACATTATAAAGAAATCACATTAGGATTCTCTTTTTAAGCTGTTCCTTCAAACACTAGTGCTTAGGAAATCTATTGGAGGCAGAAGCAGTCAAGGGTAGCCTAGGGTTAGGGTTAGGCTTAGGGTTAGGGTTAGGGTACGGCTTAGGGTAGGGGTTCGGGGAGGGGTTCGGGTACGGCGTAGGGTATGGGTTAGGGTTAGGGTTAGGGTTCGTGTTAGGGTTAGGGCTCGGTTTAGGGTACGGGTTAGGATTAGGGTACGTGTTAGGGTTAGGGTAGGGGTTAGGGTTAGGGTACGCATTAGGGTTAGGGTAGTTAGTAAACCTATCCCACTCTCTAGATACCCCTTAGCACGTAAAGGAATATTATTTGGGGGTCCAGCCATGGAGAAGAGTTTAGACACTAGGATAAGATAAGGAACACACCCATTATAAAGAAATCACATTAGGATTCTCTTTTTAAGCTGTTCCTTCAAACACTAGTGCTTAGGAAATCTATTGGAGGCAGAAGCAGTCAAGGGTAGCCTAGGGTTAGGGTTAGGCTTAGGGTACGGCTTAGGGTACGGGTTCGGGGAGGGGTTTGGGTACGGCGTAGGTATGGGTTAGGGTTAGGGTTAGGGTTAGTGTTAGGGTTAGGGCTCGGTTTAGGGTACGGGTTAGGATTAGGGTACGTTTTAGGGTTAGGGTAGGGGTTAGGGTTAGGGTACGCGTTAGGGTTAGGGTAGTTATTAAACCTATCCCACTCTCTAGATACCCCTTAGCACGTAAAGGAATATTATTTGGGAGTCCAGCCATGGAGAAGAGTTTAGACACTAGGATAAGATAAGGAACACACCCATTATAAAGAAATCACATTAGGATTCTCTTTTTAAGCTGTTCCTTCAAACACTAGTGCTTAGGAAATCTATTGGAGGCAGAAGCAGTCAAGGGTAGCCTAGGGTTAGGGTTAGGCTTAGGGTTAGGGTTAGGGTACGGCTTAGGGTACGGTTCGGGGAGGGGTTTGGGTACGGCGTAGGGTATGGGTTAGGGTTAGGGTTAGGATTAGTGTTAGGGTTAGGGCTCGGTTTAGGGTACGGGTTAGGATTAGGGTACGTGTTAGGGTTAGGGTAGGGGTTAGGGTTAGGGTACGCGTTAGGGTTAGGGTAGTTATTAAACCTATCCCACTCTCTAGATACCCCTTAGCACGTAAAGGAATATTATTTGGGTGTCCAGCCATGGAGAAGAGTTTAGACACTAGGATAAGATAAGGAACACACCCATTATAAAGAAATCACATTAGGATTCTCTTTTTAAGCTGTTCCTTCAAACACTAGTGCTTAGGAAATCTATTGGAGGCAGAAGCAGTCAAGGGTAGCCTAGGGTTAGGGTTAGGCTTAGGGTTAGGCTTAGGGTACGGCTTAGGGTACGGGTTCGGGGAGGGGTTCGGGTACGGCGTAGGGTATGGGTTAGGGTTAGGGTTAGCGTTCGTGTTAGGGTTAGGGCTCGGTTTAGGGTACGGGTTAGGATTAGGGTACGTGTTAGGGTTAGGGTAGGGGTTAGGGTTAGGGTACGCATTAGGGTTAGGGTAGTTAGTAAACCTATCCCACTCTCTAGATACCCCTTAGCACGTAAAGGAATATTATTTGGGGGTCCAGCCATGGAGAAGAGTTTAGACACTAGGATAAGATAAGGAACACACCCATTATAAAGAAATCACATTAGGATTCTCTTTTTAAGCTGTTCCTTAAAACACTAGTGCTTAGGAAATCTATTGGAGGCAGAAGCAGTCAAGGGTAGCCTAGGGTTAGGGTTAGGCTTAGGGTTAGGGTTAGGGTACGGCTTAGGGTACGGTTTCGGGGAGGGGTTCGGGTACGGCGTAGGGTATGGGTTAGGGTTAGGGTTAGGGCTCGGTTTAGGGTACGGGTTAGGATTAGGATACGTGTTAGGGTTAGGGTACGCGTTAGGATTAGGGTAGTTATTAAACCTATCCCACTCTCTAGATACCCCTTAGCACGTAAAGGAATATTATTTGGGGGTCCAGCCATGGAGAAGAGTTTAGACACTAGGATAAGATAAGGAACACACCCATTATAAAGAAATCACATTAGGATTCTCTTTTTAAGCTGTTCCTTCAAACACTAGTGCTTAGGAAATCTATTAGAGGCAGAAGCAGTCAAGGGTAGCCTAGGGTTAGGGTTAGGCTTAGGGTTAGGGTTAGGGTACGGCTTAGGGTACGGTTTCGGGGAGGGGTTCGGGTACGGCGTATGGTATGGGTTAGGGTTAGGGTTAGGGCTCGGTTTAGGGTACGGGTTAGGATTAGGATACGTGTTAGTGTTAGGGTACGGTTTAGGGTTAGGGTACGCGTTAGGGTTAGGGTAGTTATTAAACCTATCCCACTCTCTAGATACCCCTTAGCACGTAAAGGAATATTATTTGGGAGTCCAGCCATGGAGAAGAGTTTAGACACTAGGATAAGATAAGGAACACACCCATTATAAAGAAATCACATTAGGATTCTCTTTTTAAGCTGTTCCTTCAAACACTAGTGCTTAGGAAATCTATTGGAGGCAGAAGCAGTCAAGGGTAGCCTAGGGTTAGGGTTAGGCTTAGGGTTAGGGTTAGGGTACGGCTTAGGGTACGGATCGGGGAGGGGTTCGGGCACGGCGTAGGGTATGGGTTAGGGTTAGGGTTAGGGTTAGTGTTAGGGTTAGGGCTCGGTTTAGGGTACGGGTTAGGATTAGGGTACGTGTTAGGGTTAGGGTAGGGGTTAGGGTTAGGATACGCGTTAGGGTTAGGGTAGTTATTAAACCAATCCCACTCTCTAGATACCCCTTAGCACGTAAAGGAATATTATTTGGGGGTCCAGCCATGGAGAAGAGTTTAGACACTAGGATAAGATAAGGAACACACCCATTATAAAGAAATCACATTAGGATTCTCTTTTTAAGCTGTTCCTTCAAACACTAGTGCTTAGGAAATCTATTGGAGGCAGAAGCAGTCAAGGGTAGCCTAGGGTTAGGGTTAGGCTTAGGGTACGGCTTAGGGTACGGGTTCGGGGAGGGGTTCGGGTACGGCGTAGGGTATGGGTTAGGGTTAGGGTTAGTGTTAGGGTTAGGGCTCGGTTTAGGGTACGGGTTAGGATTAGGGTACGTGTTAGGGTTAGGGTAGGGGTTAGGGTTAGGGTACGCGTTAGGGTTAGGGTAGTTATTAAACCTATCCCACTCTCTAGATACCCCTTAGCACGTAAAGGAATATTATTTGCGGGTCCAGCCATGGAGAAGAGTTTAGACACTAGGATAAAATAAGGAACACATACATTATAAAGAAATCACATTAGGATTCTCTTTTTAAGATGTTCCTTAAAACACTAGTGCTTAGGAAATCTATTGGAGGCAGAAGCAGTCAAGGGTAGCCTAGGGTTAGGGTTAGGCTTAGGGTTAGGGTTAGGGTACGGCTTAGGGTAGGGGTTCGGGGAGGTGTTCGGGTACGGCGTAGGGTATGGGTTGGGGTTAGGGTTAGGGTTCGTGTTAGGGTTAGGGCTCGGTTTAGGGTACGGGTTAGGATTAGGGTACGTGTTAGGGTTAGGGTAGGTGTTAGGGTTAGGGTACGCGTTAGGGTTAGGGTAGTTATTAAACCTATCCCACTCTCTAGATACCCCTTAGCACGTAAAGGAATATTATTTGGGGGTCCAGCCATGGAGAAGAGTTTAGACACTAGGATAAGATAAGGAACACACCCATTATAAAGAAATCACATTAGGATTCTCTTTTTAAGCTGTTCCTTCAAACACTAGTGCTTAGGAAATCTATTGGAGGCAGAAGCAGTCAAGGGTAGCCTAGGGTTAGGGTTAGGCTTAGGGTTAGGCTTAGGGTACGGCTTAGGGTACGGGTTCGGGGAGGGGTTCGGGTACGGCGTAGGGTATGGGTTAGGGTTAGGGTTAGTGTTAGGGTTAGGGCTCGGTTTAGGGTACGGGTTAGGATTAGGGTACGTGTTAGGGTTAGGGTAGGGGTTAGGGTTAGGGTACGCGTTAGGGTTAGGGTAGTTATTAAACCTATCCCACTCTCTAGATACCCCTTAGCACGTAAAGGAATATTATTTGCGGGTCCAGCCATGGAGAAGAGTTTAGACACTAGGATAAAATAAGGAACACATACATTATAAAGAAATCACATTAGGATTCTCTTTTTAAGATGTTCCTTAAAACACTAGTGCTTAGGAAATCTATTGGAGGCAGAAGCAGTCAAGGGTAGCCTAGGGTTAGGGTTAGGCTTAGGGTTAGGGTTAGGGTACGGCTTAGGGTAGGGGTTCGGGGAGGTGCTCGGGTACGGCGTAGGGTATGGGTTAGGGTTAGGGTTCGTGTTAGGGTTAGGGCTCGGTTTAGGGTACGGGTTAGGATTAGGGTACGTGTTAGGGTAGGGGTTAGGGTTAGGGTACGCGTTAGGGTTAGGGTAGTTATTAAACCTATCCCACTCTCTAGATACCCCTTAGCACGTAAAGGAATATTATTTGGGGGTCCAGCCATGGAGAAGAGTTTAGACACTAGGATAAGATAAGGAACACACCCATTATAAAGAAATCACATTAGGATTCTCTTTTTAAGCTGTTCCTTCAAACACTAGTGCTTAGGAAATCTATTGGAGGCAGAAGCAGTCAAGGGTAGCCTAGGGTTAGGGTTAGGCTTAGGGTTAGGGTTAGTGTACGGCTTAGGGTACGGTTTCGGGGAGGGGTTCGGGTACGGCGTAGGGTATGGGTTAGGGTTAGGGTTAGGGCTCGGTTTAGGGTACGGGTTAGGATTAGGATACGTGTTAGGGTTAGGGTACGGTTTAGGGTTAGGGTACGCGTTAGGGTTAGGGTAGTTATTAAACCTATCCCACTCTCTAGATACCCCTTAGCACGTAAAGGAATATTATTTGGGGGTCCAGCCATGGAGAAGAGTTTAGACACTAGGATAAGATAAGGAACACACCCATTATAAAGAAATCACATTAGGATTCTCTTTTTAAGCTGTTCCTTCAAACACTAGTGCTTAGGAAATCTATTGGAGGCAGAAGCAGTCAAGGGTAGCCTAGGGTTAGGGTTAGGCTTAGGGTTAGGCATAGGGTACGGCTTAGGGTACGGGTTCGGGGAGGGGTTCGGGTACGGCGTAGGGTATGGGGTAGGGTTAGGGTTAGGGTTAGTGTTAGGGTTAGGACTCGGTTTATGGTACGGGTTAGGATTAGGGTACGTTTTAGGGTTAGGGTAGGGGTTAGGGTTAGGGTACGCGTTAGGGTTAGGGTAGTTATTAAACCTATCCCACTCTCTAGATACCCCTTAGCACGTAAAGGAATATTATTTGGGGGTCCAGCCATGGAGAAGAGTTTAGACACTAGGATAAGATAAGGAACACATACATTATAAAGAAATCACATTAGGATTCTCTTTTTAAGCTGTTCCTTCAAACACTAGTGCTTAGGAAATCTATTGGAGGCAGAAGCAGTCAAGGGTAGCCTAGGGTTAGGGTTAGGCTTAGGGTTAGGGTTAGGGTACGGCTTAGGGTAGGGGTTCGGGGAGGGGTTCGGGTACGGCGTAGGGTATGGGTTAGGGTTAGGGTTAGGGTTCGTGTTAGGGTTAGGGCTCGGTTTAGGGTACGGGTTAGGATTAGGGTACGTGTTAGGGTTAGGGTAGGGGTTAGGGTTAGGGTACGCATTAGGGTTAGGGTAGTTATTAAACCTATCCCACTCTCTAGATACCCCTTAGCACGTAAAGGAATATTATTTGGGGGTCCAGCCATGGAGAAGAGTTTAGACACTAGGATAAGATAAGGAACACACCCATTATAAAGAAATCACATTAGGATTCTCTTTTTAAGCTGTTCCTTCAAACACTAGTGCTTAGGAAATCTATTGGAGGCAGAAGCAGTCAAGGGTAGCCTAGGGTTAGGGTTAGGCTTAGGGTACGGCTTAGGGTACGGGTTCGGGGAGGGGTTCGGGTACGGCGTAGGGTATGGGTTAGGGTTAGGGTTAGGGTTAGTGTTAGGGTTAGGGCTCGGTTTAGGGTACGGGTTAGGATTAGGGTACGTTTTAGGGTTAGGGTAGGGGTTAGGGTTAGGGTACGCGTTAGGGTTAGGGTAGTTATTAAACCTATCCCACTCTCTAGATACCCCTTAGCACGTAAAGGAATATTATTTGGGAGTCCAGCCATGGAGAAGAGTTTAGACACTAGGATAAGATAAGGAACACACCCATTATAAAGAAATCACATTAGGATTCTCTTTTTAAGCTGTTCCTTCAAACACTAGTGCTTAGGAAATCTATTGGAGGCAGAAGCAGTCAAGGGTAGCCTAGGGTTAGGGTTAGGCTTAGGGTTAGGGTTAGGGTACGGCTTAGGGTACGGTTCGGGGAGGGGTTCGGGTACGGCGTAGGGTATGGGTTAGGGTTAGGGTTAGGGTTAGTGTTAGGGTTAGGGCTCGGTTTAGGGTACGGGTTAGGATTAGGGTACGTTTTAGGGTTAGGGTAGGGGTTAGGGTTAGGGTACGCATTAGGGTTAGGGTAGTTATTAAACCTATCCCACTCTCTAGATACCCCTTAGCACGTAAAGGAATATTATTTGCGGGTCCAGCCATGGAGAAGAGTTTAGACACTAGGATAAGATAAGGAACACATACATTATAAAGAAATCACATTAGGATTCTCTTTTTAAGCTGTTCCTTAAAACACTAGTGCTTAGGAAATCTATTGGAGGCAGAAGCAGTCAAGGGTAGCCTAGGGTTAGGGTTAGGCTTAGGGTTAGGGTTAGGGTACGGCTTAGGGTAGGGGTTCGGGGAGGGGTTCGGGTACGGCGTAGGGTATGGGTTAGGGTTAGGGTTAGGGTTAGTGTTAGGGTTAGGGCTCGGTTTAGGGTACGGGTTAGGATTAGGGTACGTTTTAGGGTTAGGGTAGGGGTTAGGGTTAGTGTACGCGTTAGGGTTAGGGTAGTTATTAAACCTATCCCACTCTCTAGATACCCCTTAGCACGTAAAGGAATATTATTTGGGAGTCCAGCCATGGAGAAGAGTTTAGACACTAGGATAAGATAAGGAACAGACCCATTATAAAGAAATCACATTAGGATTCTCTTTTTAAGCTGTTCCTTCAAACACTAGTGCTTAGGAAATCTATTGGAGGCAGAAGCAGTCAAGGGGAGCCTAGGGTTAGGGTACGGCTTAGGGTTAGGGTTAGGGTACGGCTTAGGGTACGGTTCGGGGAGGGGTTCGGGTACGGCGTAGGGTATGGGTTAGGGTTAGGGTTAGGGTTAGTGTTAGGGTTAGGGCTCGGTTTAGGGTACGGGTTAGGATTAGGGTACGTGTTAGGGTTAGGGTAGGGGTTAGGGTTAGGGTACGCGTTAGGGTTAGGGTAGTTATTAAACCTATCCCACTCTCTAGATACCCCTTAGCACGTAAAGGAATATTATTTGGGGGTCCAGCCATGGAGAAGAGTTTAGACACTAGGATAAGATAAGGAACACACCCATTATAAAGAAATCACATTAGGATTCTCTTTTTAAGCTGTTCCTTAAAACACTAGTGCTTAGGAAATCTATTGGAGGCAGAAGCAGTCAAGGGTAGCCTAGGGTTAGGGTTAGGCTTAGGGTTAGGCTTAGGGTACGGCTTAGGGTACGGGTTCGAGGAGGGGTTCGGGTACGGCGTAGGGTATGGGTTAGGGTTAGGGTTAGTGTTAGGGTTAGGGCTCGGTTTAGGGTACGGGTTAGGATTAGGGTACGTGTTAGGGTTAGGGTAGGGGTTAGGGTTAGGGTACGCGTTAGGGTTAGGGTAGTTATTAAACCTATCCCACTCTCTAGATACCCCTTAGCACGTAAAGGAATATTATTTGGGGGTCCAGCCATGGAGAAGAGTTTAGACACTAGGATAAGATAAGGAACACACCCATTATAAAGAAATCACATTAGGATTCTCTTTTTAAGCTGTTCCTTCAAACACTAGTGCTTAGGAAATCTATTGGAGGCAGAAGCAGTCAAGGGTAGCCTAGGGTTAGGGTTAGGCTTAGGGTTAGGTTTAGGGTACGGCTTAGGGTACGGTTTCGGGGAGGGGTTCGGGTACGGCGTAGGGTATGGGTTAGGGTTAGGGTTAGGGCTCGGTTTAGGGTACGGGTTAGGATTAGGATACGTGTTAGGGTTAGGGTACGGTTTAGGGTTAGGGTACGCGTTAGGGTTAGGGTAGTTATTAAACCTATCCCACTCTCTAGATACCCCTTAGCACGTAAAGGAATATTATTTGGGGGTCCAGCCATGGAGAAGAGTTTAGACACTAGGATAAGATAAGGAACACACCCATTATAAAGAAATCACATTAGGATTCTCTTTTTAAGCTGTTCCTTCAAACACTAGTGCTTAGGAAATCTATTGGAGGCAGAAGCAGTCAAGGGTAGCCTAGGGTTAGGGTTAGGCTTAGGGTTAGGCATAGGGTACGGCTTAGGGTACGGGTTCGGGGAGGGCTTCGGGTACGGCGTAGGGTATGGGTTAGGGTTAGGTTTAGGGTTAGTGTTAGGGTTAGGGCTCGGTTTAGGGTACGGGTTAGGATTAGGGTACGTGTTAGGGTTAGGGTAGGTGTTAGGGTTAGGGTACGCGTTAGGGTTAGGGTAGTTATTAAACCTATCCCACTCTCTAGATACCCCTTAGCACGTAAAGGAATATTATTTGGGGGTCCAGCCACGGAGAAGAGTTTAGACACTAGGATAAGATAAGGAACACACCCATTATAAAGAAATCACATTAGGATTCTCTTTTTAAGCTGTTCCTTCAAACACTAGTGCTTAGGAAATCTATTGGAGGCAGAAGCAGTCAACGGTAGCCTAGGGTTAGGGTTAGGCTTAGGGTTAGGCTTAGGGTACGGCTTAGGGTACGGGTTCGGGGAGGGGTTCGGGTACGGCGTAGGGTATGGGTTAGGGTTAGGGTTAGGGTTAGTGTTAGGGTTAGGGCTCGGTTTAGGGTACGGGTTAGGATTAGGGTACGTTTTAGGGTTAGGGTAGGGGTTAGGGTTAGGGTACGCGTTAGGGTTAGGGTAGTTATTAAACCTATCCCACTCTCTAGATACCCCTTAGCACGTAAAGGAATATTATTTGGGGGTCCAGCCATGGAGAAGAGTTTAGACACTAGGATAAGATAAGGAACACACCCATTATAAAGAAATCACATTAGGATTCTCTTTTTAAGCTGTTCCTTCAAACACTAGTGCTTAGGAAATCTATTGGAGGCAGAAGCAGTCAAGGGTAGCCTAGGGTTAGGGTTAGGCTTAGGGTTAGGGTTAGGGTACGGCTTAGGGTAGGGGTTCGGGGAGGGGTTCGGGTATGGCGTAGGGTATGGTTTAGGGTTAGGGTTAGGGTTCGTGTTAGGGTTAGGGCTCGGTTTAGGGTATGGGTTAGGATTAGGGTACGTGTTAGGGTTAGGGTAGGGGTTAGGGTTAGGGTACGCATTAGGGTTAGGGTAGTTAGTAAACCTATCCCACTCTCTAGATACCCCTTAGCACGTAAAGGAATATTATTTGGGGGTCCAGCCATGGAGAAGAGTTTAGACACTAGGATAAGATAAGGAACACACCCATTATAAAGAAATCACATTAGGATTCTCTTTTTAAGCTGTTCCTTCAAACACTAGTGCTTAGGAAATCTATTGGAGGCAGAAGCAGTCAAGGGTAGCCTAGGGTTAGGGTTAGGCTTAGGGTTAGGGTTAGGGTACGGCTTAGGGTACGGTTTCGGGGAGGGGTTCGGGTACGGCGTAGGGTATGGGTTAGGGTTAGGGTTAGGGTTCGGTTTAGGGTACGGGTTAGGATTAGGATACGTGTTAGGGTTAGGGTACGGTTTAGGGTTAGGGTACGCGTTAGGGTTAGGGTAGTTATTAAACCTATCCCACTCTCTAGATACCCCTTAGCACGTAAAGGAATATTATTTGGGGGTCCAGCCATGGAGAAGAGTTTAGACACTAGGATAAGATAAGGAACACACCCATTATAAAGAAATCACATTAGGATTCTCTTTTTAAGCTGTTCCTTCAAACACTAGTGCTTAGGAAATCTATTGGAGGCAGAAGCAGTCAAGGGTAGCCTAGGGTTAGGGTTAGGCTTAGGGTTAGGCATAGGGTACGGCTTAGGGTACGGGTTCGGGGAGGGGTTCGGGTACGGCGTAGGGTATGGGTTAGGGTTAGGGTTAGGGTTAGTGTTAGGGTTAGGGCTCGGTTTAGGGTACGGGTTAGGATTAGGGTACGTGTTAGGGTTAGGGTAGGTGTTAGGGTTAGGGTACGCGTTAGGGTTAGGGTAGTTATTAAACCTATCCCACTCTCTAGATACCCCTTAGCACGTAAAGGAATATTATTTGGGGGTCCAGCCACGGAGAAGAGTTTAGACACTAGGATAAGATAAGGAACACACCCATTATAAAGAAATCACATTAGGATTCTCTTTTTAAGCTGTTCCTTAAAACACTAGTGCTTAGGAAATCTATTGGAGGCAGAAGCAGTCAAGGGTAGCCAAGGGTTAGGGTTAGGCTTAGGGTTAGGCTTAGGGTACGGCTAGGGTACGGGTTCGGGGAGGGGTTCGGGTACGGCGTAGGATATGGGTTAGGGTTAGGGTTAGTGTTAGGGTTAGGGCTCGGTTTAGGGTACGGGTTAGGATTAGGGTACGTGTTAGGGTTAGGGTAGGGGTTAGGGTTAGGGTACGCGTTAGGGTTAGGGTAGTTATTAAACCTATCCCACTCTCTAGATACCCCTTAGCACGTAAAGGAATATTATTTGCGAGTCCAGCCATGGAGAAGAGTTTAGACACTAGGATAAGATAAGGAACACACCCATTATAAAGAAATCACATTAGGATTCTCTTTTTAAGCTGTTCCTTCAAACACTAGTGCTTAGGAAATCTATTGGAGGCAGAAGCAGTCAAGGGTAGCCTAGGGTTAGGGTTAGGCTTAGGGTTAGGGTTAGGGTACGGCTTAGGGTACGGTTCGGGGAGGGGTTCGGGTACGGCGTAGGGTATGTGTTAGGGTTAGGGTTAGGGTTAGTGTTAGGGTTAGGGCTCGGTTTAGGGTACGGGTTAGGATTAGGGTACGTGTTAGGGTTAGGGTAGGGGTTAGGGTTAGGGTACACGTTAGGGTTAGGGTAGTTATTAAACCTATCCCACTCTCTAGATACCCCTTAGCACGTAAAGGAATATTATTTGGGGGTCCAGCCATGGAGAAGAGTTTAGACACTAGGATAAGATAAGGAACACACCCATTATAAAGAAATCACATTAGGATTCTCTTTTTAAGCTGTTCCTTAAAACACTAGTGCTTAGGAAATCTATTGGAGGCAGAAGCAGTCAAGGGTAGCCTAGGGTTAGGGTTAGGCTTAGGGTACGGCTTAGGGTACGGGTTCGGGGAGGGGTTCGGGTACGGCGTAGGGTATGGGTTAGGGTTAGGGTTAGGGTTAGTGTTAGGGTTAGGGCTCGGTTTAGGGTACGGGTTAGGATTAGGGTACGTTTTAGGGTTAGGGTAGGGGTTAGGGTTAGGGTACGCGTTAGGGTTAGGGTAGTTATTAAACCTATCCCACTCTCTAGATACCCCTTAGCACGTAAAGGAATATTATTTGGGAGTCCAGCCATGGAGAAGAGTTTAGACACTAGGATAAGATAAGGAACACACCCATTATAAAGAAATCACATTAGGATTCTCTTTTTAAGCTGTTCCTTCAAACACTAGTGCTTAGGAAATCTATTGGAGGCAGAAGCAGTCAAGGGTAGCCTAGGGTTAGGGTTAGGCTTAGGGTTAGGGTTAGGGTACGGCTTAGGGTACGGTTCGGGGAGGGGTTCGGGTACGGCGTAGGGTATGGGTTAGGGTTAGGGTTAGGGTTAGTGTTAGGGTTAGGGCTCGGTTTAGGGTACGGGTTAGGATTAGGGTACGTTTTAGGGTTAGGGTAGGGGTTAGGGTTAGGGTACGCATTAGGGTTAGGGTAGTTATTAAACCTATCCCACTCTCTAGATACCCCTTAGCACGTAAAGGAATATTATTTGCGGGTCCAGCCATGGAGAAGAGTTTAGACACTAGGATAAGATAAGGAACACATACATTATAAAGAAATCACATTAGGATTCTCTTTTTAAGCTGTTCCTTAAAACACTAGTGCTTAGGAAATCTATTGGAGGCAGAAGCAGTCAAGGGTAGCCTAGGGTTAGGGTTAGGCTTAGGGTTAGGGTTAGGGTACGGCTTAGGGTAGGGGTTCGGGGAGGGGTTCGGGTACGGCGTAGGGTATGGGTTAGGGTTAGGGTTAGGGTTAGTGTTAGGGTTAGGGCTCGGTTTAGGGTACGGGTTAGGATTAGGGTACGTTTTAGGGTTAGGGTAGGGGTTAGGGTTAGTGTACGCGTTAGGGTTAGGGTAGTTATTAAACCTATCCCACTCTCTAGATACCCCTTAGCACGTAAAGGAATATTATTTGGGAGTCCAGCCATGGAGAAGAGTTTAGACACTAGGATAAGATAAGGAACAGACCCATTATAAAGAAATCACATTAGGATTCTCTTTTTAAGCTGTTCCTTCAAACACTAGTGCTTAGGAAATCTATTGGAGGCAGAAGCAGTCAAGGGGAGCCTAGGGTTAGGGTACGGCTTAGGGTTAGGGTTAGGGTACGGCTTAGGGTACGGTTCGGGGAGGGGTTCGGGTACGGCGTAGGGTATGGGTTAGGGTTAGGGTTAGGGTTAGTGTTAGGGTTAGGGCTCGGTTTAGGGTACGGGTTAGGATTAGGGTACGTGTTAGGGTTAGGGTAGGGGTTAGGGTTAGGGTACGCGTTAGGGTTAGGGTAGTTATTAAACCTATCCCACTCTCTAGATACCCCTTAGCACGTAAAGGAATATTATTTGGGGGTCCAGCCATGGAGAAGAGTTTAGACACTAGGATAAGATAAGGAACACACCCATTATAAAGAAATCACATTAGGATTCTCTTTTTAAGCTGTTCCTTAAAACACTAGTGCTTAGGAAATCTATTGGAGGCAGAAGCAGTCAAGGGTAGCCTAGGGTTAGGGTTAGGCTTAGGGTTAGGCTTAGGGTACGGCTTAGGGTACGGGTTCGAGGAGGGGTTCGGGTACGGCGTAGGGTATGGGTTAGGGTTAGGGTTAGTGTTAGGGTTAGGGCTCGGTTTAGGGTACGGGTTAGGATTAGGGTACGTGTTAGGGTTAGGGTAGGGGTTAGGGTTAGGGTACGCGTTAGGGTTAGGGTAGTTATTAAACCTATCCCACTCTCTAGATACCCCTTAGCACGTAAAGGAATATTATTTGGGGGTCCAGCCATGGAGAAGAGTTTAGACACTAGGATAAGATAAGGAACACACCCATTATAAAGAAATCACATTAGGATTCTCTTTTTAAGCTGTTCCTTCAAACACTAGTGCTTAGGAAATCTATTGGAGGCAGAAGCAGTCAAGGGTAGCCTAGGGTTAGGGTTAGGCTTAGGGTTAGGTTTAGGGTACGGCTTAGGGTACGGTTTCGGGGAGGGGTTCGGGTACGGCGTAGGGTATGGGTTAGGGTTAGGGTTAGGGCTCGGTTTAGGGTACGGGTTAGGATTAGGATACGTGTTAGGGTTAGGGTACGGTTTAGGGTTAGGGTACGCGTTAGGGTTAGGGTAGTTATTAAACCTATCCCACTCTCTAGATACCCCTTAGCACGTAAAGGAATATTATTTGGGGGTCCAGCCATGGAGAAGAGTTTAGACACTAGGATAAGATAAGGAACACACCCATTATAAAGAAATCACATTAGGATTCTCTTTTTAAGCTGTTCCTTCAAACACTAGTGCTTAGGAAATCTATTGGAGGCAGAAGCAGTCAAGGGTAGCCTAGGGTTAGGGTTAGGCTTAGGGTTAGGCATAGGGTACGGCTTAGGGTACGGGTTCGGGGAGGGCTTCGGGTACGGCGTAGGGTATGGGTTAGGGTTAGGTTTAGGGTTAGTGTTAGGGTTAGGGCTCGGTTTAGGGTACGGGTTAGGATTAGGGTACGTGTTAGGGTTAGGGTAGGTGTTAGGGTTAGGGTACGCGTTAGGGTTAGGGTAGTTATTAAACCTATCCCACTCTCTAGATACCCCTTAGCACGTAAAGGAATATTATTTGGGGGTCCAGCCACGGAGAAGAGTTTAGACACTAGGATAAGATAAGGAACACACCCATTATAAAGAAATCACATTAGGATTCTCTTTTTAAGCTGTTCCTTCAAACACTAGTGCTTAGGAAATCTATTGGAGGCAGAAGCAGTCAACGGTAGCCTAGGGTTAGGGTTAGGCTTAGGGTTAGGCTTAGGGTACGGCTTAGGGTACGGGTTCGGGGAGGGGTTCGGGTACGGCGTAGGGTATGGGTTAGGGTTAGGGTTAGGGTTAGTGTTAGGGTTAGGGCTCGGTTTAGGGTACGGGTTAGGATTAGGGTACGTTTTAGGGTTAGGGTAGGGGTTAGGGTTAGGGTACGCGTTAGGGTTAGGGTAGTTATTAAACCTATCCCACTCTCTAGATACCCCTTAGCACGTAAAGGAATATTATTTGGGGGTCCAGCCATGGAGAAGAGTTTAGACACTAGGATAAGATAAGGAACACACCCATTATAAAGAAATCACATTAGGATTCTCTTTTTAAGCTGTTCCTTCAAACACTAGTGCTTAGGAAATCTATTGGAGGCAGAAGCAGTCAAGGGTAGCCTAGGGTTAGGGTTAGGCTTAGGGTTAGGGTTAGGGTACGGCTTAGGGTAGGGGTTCGGGGAGGGGTTCGGGTATGGCGTAGGGTATGGTTTAGGGTTAGGGTTAGGGTTCGTGTTAGGGTTAGGGCTCGGTTTAGGGTATGGGTTAGGATTAGGGTACGTGTTAGGGTTAGGGTAGGGGTTAGGGTTAGGGTACGCATTAGGGTTAGGGTAGTTAGTAAACCTATCCCACTCTCTAGATACCCCTTAGCACGTAAAGGAATATTATTTGGGGGTCCAGCCATGGAGAAGAGTTTAGACACTAGGATAAGATAAGGAACACACCCATTATAAAGAAATCACATTAGGATTCTCTTTTTAAGCTGTTCCTTCAAACACTAGTGCTTAGGAAATCTATTGGAGGCAGAAGCAGTCAAGGGTAGCCTAGGGTTAGGGTTAGGCTTAGGGTTAGGGTTAGGGTACGGCTTAGGGTACGGTTTCGGGGAGGGGTTCGGGTACGGCGTAGGGTATGGGTTAGGGTTAGGGTTAGGGTTCGGTTTAGGGTACGGGTTAGGATTAGGATACGTGTTAGGGTTAGGGTACGGTTTAGGGTTAGGGTACGCGTTAGGGTTAGGGTAGTTATTAAACCTATCCCACTCTCTAGATACCCCTTAGCACGTAAAGGAATATTATTTGGGGGTCCAGCCATGGAGAAGAGTTTAGACACTAGGATAAGATAAGGAACACACCCATTATAAAGAAATCACATTAGGATTCTCTTTTTAAGCTGTTCCTTCAAACACTAGTGCTTAGGAAATCTATTGGAGGCAGAAGCAGTCAAGGGTAGCCTAGGGTTAGGGTTAGGCTTAGGGTTAGGCATAGGGTACGGCTTAGGGTACGGGTTCGGGGAGGGGTTCGGGTACGGCGTAGGGTATGGGTTAGGGTTAGGGTTAGGGTTAGTGTTAGGGTTAGGGCTCGGTTTAGGGTACGGGTTAGGATTAGGGTACGTGTTAGGGTTAGGGTAGGTGTTAGGGTTAGGGTACGCGTTAGGGTTAGGGTAGTTATTAAACCTATCCCACTCTCTAGATACCCCTTAGCACGTAAAGGAATATTATTTGGGGGTCCAGCCACGGAGAAGAGTTTAGACACTAGGATAAGATAAGGAACACACCCATTATAAAGAAATCACATTAGGATTCTCTTTTTAAGCTGTTCCTTAAAACACTAGTGCTTAGGAAATCTATTGGAGGCAGAAGCAGTCAAGGGTAGCCAAGGGTTAGGGTTAGGCTTAGGGTTAGGCTTAGGGTACGGCTAGGGTACGGGTTCGGGGAGGGGTTCGGGTACGGCGTAGGATATGGGTTAGGGTTAGGGTTAGTGTTAGGGTTAGGGCTCGGTTTAGGGTACGGGTTAGGATTAGGGTACGTGTTAGGGTTAGGGTAGGGGTTAGGGTTAGGGTACGCGTTAGGGTTAGGGTAGTTATTAAACCTATCCCACTCTCTAGATACCCCTTAGCACGTAAAGGAATATTATTTGCGAGTCCAGCCATGGAGAAGAGTTTAGACACTAGGATAAGATAAGGAACACACCCATTATAAAGAAATCACATTAGGATTCTCTTTTTAAGCTGTTCCTTCAAACACTAGTGCTTAGGAAATCTATTGGAGGCAGAAGCAGTCAAGGGTAGCCTAGGGTTAGGGTTAGGCTTAGGGTTAGGGTTAGGGTACGGCTTAGGGTACGGTTCGGGGAGGGGTTCGGGTACGGCGTAGGGTATGTGTTAGGGTTAGGGTTAGGGTTAGTGTTAGGGTTAGGGCTCGGTTTAGGGTACGGGTTAGGATTAGGGTACGTGTTAGGGTTAGGGTAGGGGTTAGGGTTAGGGTACACGTTAGGGTTAGGGTAGTTATTAAACCTATCCCACTCTCTAGATACCCCTTAGCACGTAAAGGAATATTATTTGGGGGTCCAGCCATGGAGAAGAGTTTAGACACTAGGATAAGATAAGGAACACACCCATTATAAAGAAATCACATTAGGATTCTCTTTTTAAGCTGTTCCTTAAAACACTAGTGCTTAGGAAATCTATTGGAGGCAGAAGCAGTCAAGGGTAGCCTAGGGTTAGGGTTAGGCTTAGGGTTAGGCTTAGGGTACGGCTTAGGGTACGGGTTCGGGGAGGGGTTCGGGTACGGCGTAGGGTATGGGTTAGGGTTAGGGTTAGGGTTAGTGTTAGGGTTAGGACTCGGTTTATGGTACGGGTTAGGATTAGGGTACGTTTTAGGGTTAGGGTAGGGGTTAGGGTTAGGGTACGCGTTAGGGTTAGGGTAGTTATTAAACCTATCCCACTCTCTAGATACCCCTTAGCACGTAAAGGAATATTATTTGCGGGTCCAGCCATGGAGAAGAGTTTAGACACTAGGATAAGATAAGGAACACATACATTATAAAGAAATCACATTAGGATTCTCTTTTTAAGCTGTTCCTTCAAACACTAGTGCTTAGGAAATCTATTGGAGGCAGAAGCAGTCAAGGGTAGCCTAGGGTTAGGGTTAGGCTTAGGGTTAGGGTTAGGGTACGGCTTAGGGTAGGGGTTCGGGGAGGGGTTCGGGTACGGCGTAGGGTATGGGTTAGGGTTAGGGTTAGGGTTCGTGTTAGGGTTAGGGCTCGGTTTAGGGTACGGGTTAGGATTAGGGTACGTGTTAGGGTTAGGGTAGGGGTTAGGGTTAGGGTACGCATTAGGGTTAGGGTAGTTAGTAAACCTATCCCACTCTCTAGATACCCCTTAGCACGTAAAGGAATATTATTTGGGGGTCCAGCCATGGAGAAGAGTTTAGACACTAGGATAAGATAAGGAACACACCCATTATAAAGAAATCACATTAGGATTCTCTTTTTAAGCTGTTCCTTCAAACACTAGTGCTTAGGAAATCTATTGGAGGCAGAAGCAGTCAAGGGTAGCCTAGGGTTAGGGTTAGTCTTAGGGTTAGGCATAGGGTACGGCTTAGGGTACGGGTTCGGGGAGGGGTTCGGGTACGGCGTAGGGTATGGGTTAGGGTTAGGGTTAGGGTTAGTGTTAGGGTTAGGGCTCGGTTTAGGGTACGGGTTAGGATTAGGGTACGTGTTAGGGTTAGGGTAGGTGTTAGGGTTAGGGTACGCGTTAGGGTTAGGGTAGTTAGTAAACCTATCCCACTCTCTAGATACCCCTTAGCACGTAAAGGAATATTATTTGGGGGTCCAGCCACGGAGAAGAGTTTAGACACTAGGATAAGATAAGGAACACACCCATTATAAAGAAATCACATTAGGATTCTCTTTTTAAGCTGTTCCTTCAAACACTAGTGCTTAGGAAATCTATTGGAGGCAGAAGCAGTCAAGGGTAGCCTAGGGTTAGGGTTAGGCTTAGGGTTAGGGTTAGGGTACGGCTTAGGGTACGGTTCGGGGAGGGGTTCGGGTACGACGTAGGGTATGGGTTAGGGTTAGGGTTAGCGTTAGTGTTAGGGTTAGGGCTCGGTTTAGGGTACGGGTTAGGATTAGGGTACGTTTTAGGGTTAGGGTAGGGGTTAGGGTTAGGGTACGCGTTAGGGTTAGGGTAGTTATTAAACCTATCCCACTCTCTAGATACCCCTTAGCACGTAAAGGAATATTATTTGCGGGTCCAGCCATGGAGAAGAGTTTAGACACTAGGATAAGATAAGGAACACATACATTATAAAGAAATCACATTAGGATTCTCTTTTTAAGCTGTTCCTTAAAACACTAGTGCTTAGGAAATCTATTGGAGGCAGAAGCAGTCAAGGGTAGCCTAGGGTTAGGGTTAGGCTTAGGGTTAGGGTTAGGGTACGGCTTAGGGTAGGGGTTCGGGGAGGGGTTCGGGTACGGCGTAGGGTATGGGTTAGGGTTAGGGTTAGGGTTAGTGTTAGGGATAGGGCTCGGTTTAGGGTACGGGTTAGGATTAGGGTACGTGTTAGGGTTAGGGTAGGGGTTAGGGTTAGGGTACGCATTAGGGTTAGGGTAGTTAGTAAACCTATCCCACTCTCTAGATGCCCCTTAGCACGTAAAGGAATATTATTTGGGGGTCCAGCCATGGAGAAGAGTTTAGACACTAGGATAAGATAAGGAACACACCCATTATAAAGAAATCACATTAGGATTCTCTTTTTAAGCTGTTCCTTAAAACACTAGTGCTTAGGAAATCTATTGGAGGCAGAAGCAGTCAAGGGTAGCCTAGGGTTAGGGTTAGGCTTAGGGTTAGGGTTAGGGTACGGCTTAGGGTACGGTTTCGGGGAGGGGTTCGTGTACGGCGTAGGGTATGGGTTAGGGTTAGGGTTAGGGCTCGGTTTAGGGTACGGGTTAGGATTAGGATACGTGTTAGGGTTAGGGTACGGTTTAGGGTTAGGGTACGCGTTAGGGTTAGGGTAGTTATTAAACCTATCCCACTCTCTAGATACCCCTTAGCACGTAAAGGAATATTATTTGGGGGTCCAGCCATGGAGAAGAGTTTAGACACTAGGATAAGATAAGGAACACACCCATTATAAAGAAATCACATTAGGATTCTCTTTTTAAGCTGTTCCTTCAAACACTAGTGCTTAGGAAATCTATTGGAGGCAGAAGCAGTCAAGGGTAGCCTAGGGTTAGGGTTAGGCTTAGGGTTAGGCATAGGGTACGGCTTAGGGTACGGGTTCGGGGAGGGGTTCGGGTACGGCGTAGGGTATGGGTTAGGGTTAGGGTTAGTGTTAGGGTTAGGGCTCGGTTTAGGGTACGGGTTAGGATTAGGGTACGTGTTAGGGTTAGGGTAGGTGTTAGGGTTAGGGTACGCGTTAGGGTTAGGGTAGTTATTAAACCTATCCCACTCTCTAGATACCCCTTAGCACGTAAAGGAATATTATTTGGGGGTCCAGCCACGGAGAAGAGTTTAGACACTAGGATAAGATAAGGAACACACCCATTATAAAGAAATCACATTAGGATTCTCTTTTTAAGCTGTTCCTTAAAACACTAGTGCTTAGGAAATCTATTGGAGGCAGAAGCAGTCAAGGGTAGCCTAGGGTTAGGGTTAGGCTTAGGGTTAGGCTTAGGGTACGGCTTAGGGTACGGGTTCGGGGAGGGGTTCGGGTACGGCGTAGGGTATGGGTTAGGGTTAGGGTTAGTGTTAGGGTTAGGGCTCGGTTTAGGGTACGGGTTAGGATTAGGGTACGTTTTAGGGTTAGGGTAGGGGTTAGGGTTAGGGTACGCGTTAGGGTTAGGGTAGTTAGTAAACCTATCCCACTCTCTAGATACCCCTTAGCACGTAAAGGAATATTATTTGGGGGTCCAGCCATGGAGAAGAGTTTAGACACTAGGATAAGATAAGGAACACACCCATTATAAAGAAATCACATTAGGATTCTCTTTTTAAGCTGTTCCTTAAAACACTAGTGCTTAGGAAATCTATTGGAGGCAGAAGCAGTCAAGGGTAGCCAAGGGTTAGGGTTAGGCTTAGGGTTAGGCTTAGGGTACGGCTAGGGTACGGGTTCGGGGAGGGGTTCGGGTACGGCGTAGGATATGGGTTAGGGTTAGGGTTAGTGTTAGGGTTAGGGCTCGGTTTAGGGTACCGGTTAGGATTAGGGTACGTGTTAGGGTTAGGGTAGGGGTTAGGGTTAGGGTACGCGTTAGGGTTAGGGTAGTTATTAAACCTATCCCACTCTCTAGATACCCCTTAGCACGTAAAGGAATATTATTTGCGAGTCCAGCCATGGAGAAGAGTTTAGACACTAGGATAAGATAAGGAACACACCCATTATAAAGAAATCACATTAGGATTCTCTTTTTAAGCTGTTCCTTCAAACACTAGTGCTTAGGAAATCTATTGGAGGCAGAAGCAGTCAAGGGTAGCCTAGGGTTAGGGTTAGGCTTAGGGTTAGGGTTAGGGTACGGCTTAGGGTACGGTTCGGGGAGGGGTTCGGGTACGGCGTAGGGTATGTGTTAGGGTTAGGGTTAGGGTTAGTGTTAGGGTTAGGGCTCGGTTTAGGGTACGGGTTAGGATTAGGGTACGTGTTAGGGTTAGGGTAGGGGTTAGGGTTAGGGTACACGTTAGGGTTAGGGTAGTTATTAAACCTATCCCACTCTCTAGATACCCCTTAGCACGTAAAGGAATATTATTTGGGGGTCCAGCCATGGAGAAGAGTTTAGACACTAGGATAAGATAAGGAACACACCCATTATAAAGAAATCACATTAGGATTCTCTTTTTAAGCTGTTCCTTAAAACACTAGTGCTTAGGAAATCTATTGGAGGCAGAAGCAGTCAAGGGTAGCCTAGGGTTAGGGTTAGGCTTAGGGTTAGGCTTAGGGTACGGCTTAGGGTACGGGTTCGGGGAGGGGTTCGGGTACGGCGTAGGGTATGGGTTAGGGTTAGGGTTAGGGTTAGTGTTAGGGTTAGGACTCGGTTTATGGTACGGGTTAGGATTAGGGTACGTTTTAGGGTTAGGGTAGGGGTTAGGGTTAGGGTACGCGTTAGGGTTAGGGTAGTTATTAAACCTATCCCACTCTCTAGATACCCCTTAGCACGTAAAGGAATATTATTTGCGGGTCCAGCCATGGAGAAGAGTTTAGACACTAGGATAAGATAAGGAACACATACATTATAAAGAAATCACATTAGGATTCTCTTTTTAAGCTGTTCCTTCAAACACTAGTGCTTAGGAAATCTATTGGAGGCAGAAGCAGTCAAGGGTAGCCTAGGGTTAGGGTTAGGCTTAGGGTTAGGGTTAGGGTACGGCTTAGGGTAGGGGTTCGGGGAGGGGTTCGGGTACGGCGTAGGGTATGGGTTAGGGTTAGGGTTAGGGTTCGTGTTAGGGTTAGGGCTCGGTTTAGGGTACGGGTTAGGATTAGGGTACGTGTTAGGGTTAGGGTAGGGGTTAGGGTTAGGGTACGCATTAGGGTTAGGGTAGTTAGTAAACCTATCCCACTCTCTAGATACCCCTTAGCACGTAAAGGAATATTATTTGGGGGTCCAGCCATGGAGAAGAGTTTAGACACTAGGATAAGATAAGGAACACACCCATTATAAAGAAATCACATTAGGATTCTCTTTTTAAGCTGTTCCTTCAAACACTAGTGCTTAGGAAATCTATTGGAGGCAGAAGCAGTCAAGGGTAGCCTAGGGTTAGGGTTAGGCTTAGGGTACGGCTTAGGGTACGGGTTCGGGGAGGGGTTTGGGTACGGCGTAGGTATGGGTTAGGGTTAGGGTTAGGGTTAGTGTTAGGGTTAGGGCTCGGTTTAGGGTACGGGTTAGGATTAGGGTACGTTTTAGGGTTAGGGTAGGGGTTAGGGTTAGGGTACGCGTTAGGGTTAGGGTAGTTATTAAACCTATCCCACTCTCTAGATACCCCTTAGCACGTAAAGGAATATTATTTGGGAGTCCAGCCATGGAGAAGAGTTTAGACACTAGGATAAGATAAGGAACACACCCATTATAAAGAAATCACATTAGGATTCTCTTTTTAAGCTGTTCCTTCAAACACTAGTGCTTAGGAAATCTATTGGAGGCAGAAGCAGTCAAGGGTAGCCTAGGGTTAGGGTTAGGCTTAGGGTTAGGGTTAGGGTACGGCTTAGGGTACGGTTCGGGGAGGGGTTTGGGTACGGCGTAGGGTATGGGTTAGGGTTAGGGTTAGGATTAGTGTTAGGGTTAGGGCTCGGTTTAGGGTACGGGTTAGGATTAGGGTACGTGTTAGGGTTAGGGTAGGGGTTAGGGTTAGGGTACGCGTTAGGGTTAGGGTAGTTATTAAACCTATCCCACTCTCTAGATACCCCTTAGCACGTAAAGGAATATTATTTGGGTGTCCAGCCATGGAGAAGAGTTTAGACACTAGGATAAGATAAGGAACACACCCATTATAAAGAAATCACATTAGGATTCTCTTTTTAAGCTGTTCCTTCAAACACTAGTGCTTAGGAAATCTATTGGAGGCAGAAGCAGTCAAGGGTAGCCTAGGGTTAGGGTTAGGCTTAGGGTTAGGCTTAGGGTACGGCTTAGGGTACGGGTTCGGGGAGGGGTTCGGGTACGGCGTAGGGTATGGGTTAGGGTTAGGGTTAGCGTTCGTGTTAGGGTTAGGGCTCGGTTTAGGGTACGGGTTAGGATTAGGGTACGTGTTAGGGTTAGGGTAGGGGTTAGGGTTAGGGTACGCATTAGGGTTAGGGTAGTTAGTAAACCTATCCCACTCTCTAGATACCCCTTAGCACGTAAAGGAATATTATTTGGGGGTCCAGCCATGGAGAAGAGTTTAGACACTAGGATAAGATAAGGAACACACCCATTATAAAGAAATCACATTAGGATTCTCTTTTTAAGCTGTTCCTTAAAACACTAGTGCTTAGGAAATCTATTGGAGGCAGAAGCAGTCAAGGGTAGCCTAGGGTTAGGGTTAGGCTTAGGGTTAGGGTTAGGGTACGGCTTAGGGTACGGTTTCGGGGAGGGGTTCGGGTACGGCGTAGGGTATGGGTTAGGGTTAGGGTTAGGGCTCGGTTTAGGGTACGGGTTAGGATTAGGATACGTGTTAGGGTTAGGGTACGGTTTAGGGTTAGGGTACGCGTTAGGGTTAGGGTAGTTATTAAACCTATCCCACTCTCTAGATACCCCTTAGCACGTAAAGGAATATTATTTGGGGGTCCAGCCATGGAGAAGAGTTTAGACACTAGGATAAGATAAGGAACACACCCATTATAAAGAAATCACATTAGGATTCTCTTTTTAAGCTGTTCCTTCAAACACTAGTGCTTAGGAAATCTATTGGAGGCAGAAGCAGTCAAGGGTAGCCTAGGGTTAGGGTTAGTCTTAGGGTTAGGCATAGGGTACGGCTTAGGGTACGGGTTCGGGGAGGGGTTCGGGTACGGCGTAGGGTATGGGTTAGGGTTAGGGTTAGGGTTAGTGTTAGGGTTAGGGCTCGGTTTAGGGTACGGGTTAGGATTAGGGTACCTGTTAGGGTTAGGGTAGGTGTTAGGGTTAGGGTACGCGTTAGGGTTAGGGTAGTTAGTAAACCTATCCCACTCTCTAGATACCCCTTAGCACGTAAAGGAATATTATTTGGGGGTCCAGCCACGGAGAAGAGTTTAGACACTAGGATAAGATAAGGAACACACCCATTATAAAGAAATCACATTAGGATTCTCTTTTTAAGCTGTTCCTTCAAACACTAGTGCTTAGGAAATCTATTGGAGGCAGAAGCAGTCAAGGGTAGCCTAGGGTTAGGGTTAGGCTTAGGGTTAGGGTTACGGTACGGCTTAGGGTACGGTTCGGGGAGGGGTTCGGGTACGACGTAGGGTATGGGTTAGGGTTAGGGTTAGGGTTAGTGTTAGGGTTAGGGCTCGGTTTAGGGTACGGGTTAGGATTAGGGTACGTTTTAGGGTTAGGGTAGGGGTTAGGGTTAGGGTACGCATTAGGGTTAGGGTAGTTATTAAACCTATCCCACTCTCTAGATACCCCTTAGCACGTAAAGGAATATTATTTGCGGGTCCAGCCATGGAGAAGAGTTTAGACACTAGGATAAGATAAGGAACACATACATTATAAAGAAATCACATTAGGATTCTCTTTTTAAGCTGTTCCTTAAAACACTAGTGCTTAGGAAATCTATTGGAGGCAGAAGCAGTCAAGGGTAGCCTAGGGTTAGGGTTAGGCTTAGGGTTAGGGTTAGGGTACGGCTTAGGGTAGGGGTTCGGGGAGGGGTTCGGGTACGGCGTAGGGTATGGGTTAGGGTTAGGGTTAGGGTTAGTGTTAGGGTTAGGGCTCGGTTTAGGGTACGGGTTAGGATTAGGGTACGTGTTAGGGTTAGGGTAGGGGTTAGGGTTAGGGTACGCATTAGGGTTAGGGTAGTTAGTAAACCTATCCCACTCTCTAGATGCCCCTTAGCACGTAAAGGAATATTATTTGGGGGTCCAGCCATGGAGAAGAGTTTAGACACTAGGATAAGATAAGGAACACACCCATTATAAAGAAATCACATTAGGATTCTCTTTTTAAGCTGTTCCTTAAAACACTAGTGCTTAGGAAATCTATTGGAGGCAGAAGCAGTCAAGGGTAGCCTAGGGTTAGGGTTAGGCTTAGGGTTAGGGTTAGGGTACGGCTTAGGGTACGGTTTCGGGGAGGGGTTCGGGTACGGCGTAGGGTATGGGTTAGGGTTAGGGTTAGGGCTCGGTTTAGGGTACGGGTTAGGATTAGGATACGTGTTAGGGTTAGGGTACGGTTTAGGGTTAGGGTACGCGTTAGGGTTAGGGTAGTTATTAAACCTATCCCACTCTCTAGATACCCCTTAGCACGTAAAGGAATATTATTTGGGGGTCCAGCCATGGAGAAGAGTTTAGACACTAGGATAAGATAAGGAACACACCCATTATAAAGAAATCACATTAGGATTCTCTTTTTAAGCTGTTCCTTCAAACACTAGTGCTTAGGAAATCTATTGGAGGCAGAAGCAGTCAAGGGTAGCCTAGGGTTAGGGTTAGGCTTAGGGTTAGGCATAGGGTACGGCTTAGGGTACGGGTTCGGGGAGGGGTTCGGGTACGGCGTAGGGTATGGGTTAGGGTTAGGGTTAGGGTTAGTGTTAGGGTTAGGGCTCGGTTTAGGGTACGGGTTAGGATTAGGGTACGTGTTAGGGTTAGGGTAGGTGTTAGGGTTAGGGTACGCGTTAGGGTTAGGGTAGTTATTAAACCTATCCCACTCTCTAGATACCCCTTAGCACGTAAAGGAATATTATTTGGGGGTCCAGCCACGGAGAAGAGTTTAGACACTAGGATAAGATAAGGAACACACCCATTATAAAGAAATCACATTAGGATTCTCTTTTTAAGCTGTTCCTTCAAACACTAGTGCTTAGGAAATCTATTGGAGGCAGAAGCAGTCAACGGTAGCCTAGGGTTAGGGTTAGGCTTAGGGTTAGGCTTAGGGTACGGCTTAGGGTACGGGTTCGGGGAGGGGTTCGGGTACGGCGTAGGGTATGGGTTAGGGTTAGGGTTAGTGTTAGGGTTAGGGCTCGGTTTAGGGTACGGGTTAGGATTAGGGTACGTTTTAGGGTTAGGGTAGGGGTTAGGGTTAGGGTACGCGTTAGGGTTAGGGTAGTTAGTAAACCTATCCCACTCTCTAGATACCCCTTAGCACGTAAAGGAATATTATTTGGGGGTCCAGCCATGGAGAAGAGTTTAGACACTAGGATAAGATAAGGAACACACCCATTATAAAGAAATCACATTAGGATTCTCTTTTTAAGCTGTTCCTTAAAACACTAGTGCTTAGGAAATCTATTGGAGGCAGAAGCAGTCAAGGGTAGCCAAGGGTTAGGGTTAGGCTTAGGGTTAGGCTTAGGGTACGGCTAGGGTACGGGTTCGGGGAGGGGTTCGGGTACGGCGTAGGATATGGGTTAGGGTTAGGGTTAGTGTTAGGGTTAGGGCTCGGTTTAGGGTACGGGTTAGGATTAGGGTACGTGTTAGGGTTAGGGTAGGGGTTAGGGTTAGGGTACGCGTTAGGGTTAGGGTAGTTATTAAACCTATCCCACTCTCTAGATACCCCTTAGCACGTAAAGGAATATTATTTGCGAGTCCAGCCATGGAGAAGAGTTTAGACACTAGGATAAGATAAGGAACACACCCATTATAAAGAAATCACATTAGGATTCTCTTTTTAAGCTGTTCCTTCAAACACTAGTGCTTAGGAAATCTATTGGAGGCAGAAGCAGTCAAGGGTAGCCTAGGGTTAGGGTTAGGCTTAGGGTTAGGGTTAGGGTACGGCTTAGGGTACGGTTCGGGGAGGGGTTCGGGTACGGCGTAGGGTATGTGTTAGGGTTAGGGTTAGGGTTAGTGTTAGGGTTAGGGCTCGGTTTAGGGTACGGGTTAGGATTAGGGTACGTGTTAGGGTTAGGGTAGGGGTTAGGGTTAGGGTACACGTTAGGGTTAGGGTAGTTATTAAACCTATCCCACTCTCTAGATACCCCTTAGCACGTAAAGGAATATTATTTGGGGGTCCAGCCATGGAGAAGAGTTTAGACACTAGGATAAGATAAGGAACACACCCATTATAAAGAAATCACATTAGGATTCTCTTTTTAAGCTGTTCCTTCAAACACTAGTGCTTAGGAAATCTATTGGAGGCAGAAGCAGTCAAGGGTAGCCTAGGGTTAGGGTTAGGCTTAGGGTTAGGCTTAGGGTACGGCTTAGGGTACGGGTTCGGGGAGGGGTTCGGGTACGGCGTAGGGTATGGGTTAGGGTTAGGGTTAGGGTTAGTGTTAGGGTTAGGACTCGGTTTATGGTACGGGTTAGGATTAGGGTACGTTTTAGGGTTAGGGTAGGGGTTAGGGTTAGGGTACGCGTTAGGGTTAGGGTAGTTATTAAACCTATCCCACTCTCTAGATACCCCTTAGCACGTAAAGGAATATTATTTGCGGGTCCAGCCATGGAGAAGAGTTTAGACACTAGGATAAGATAAGGAACACATACATTATAAAGAAATCACATTAGGATTCTCTTTTTAAGCTGTTCCTTCAAACACTAGTGCTTAGGAAATCTATTGGAGGCAGAAGCAGTCAAGGGTAGCCTAGGGTTAGGGTTAGGCTTAGGGTTAGGGTTAGGGTACGGCTTAGGGTAGGGGTTCGGGGAGGGGTTCGGGTACGGCGTAGGGTATGGGTTAGGGTTAGGGTTAGGGTTCGTGTTAGGGTTAGGGCTCGGTTTAGGGTACGGGTTAGGATTAGGGTACGTGTTAGGGTTAGGGTAGGGGTTAGGGTTAGGGTACGCATTAGGGTTAGGGTAGTTAGTAAACCTATCCCACTCTCTAGATACCCCTTAGCACGTAAAGGAATATTATTTGGGGGTCCAGCCATGGAGAAGAGTTTAGACACTAGGATAAGATAAGGAACACACCCATTATAAAGAAATCACATTAGGATTCTCTTTTTAAGCTGTTCCTTCAAACACTAGTGCTTAGGAAATCTATTGGAGGCAGAAGCAGTCAAGGGTAGCCTAGGGTTAGGGTTAGGCTTAGGGTACGGCTTAGGGTACGGGTTCGGGGAGGGGTTTGGGTACGGCGTAGGTATGGGTTAGGGTTAGGGTTAGGGTTAGTGTTAGGGTTAGGGCTCGGTTTAGGGTACGGGTTAGGATTAGGGTACGTTTTAGGGTTAGGGTAGGGGTTAGGGTTAGGGTACGCGTTAGGGTTAGGGTAGTTATTAAACCTATCCCACTCTCTAGATACCCCTTAGCACGTAAAGGAATATTATTTGGGAGTCCAGCCATGGAGAAGAGTTTAGACACTAGGATAAGATAAGGAACACACCCATTATAAAGAAATCACATTAGGATTCTCTTTTTAAGCTGTTCCTTCAAACACTAGTGCTTAGGAAATCTATTGGAGGCAGAAGCAGTCAAGGGTAGCCTAGGGTTAGGGTTAGGCTTAGGGTTAGGGTTAGGGTACGGCTTAGGGTACGGTTCGGGGAGGGGTTTGGGTACGGCGTAGGGTATGGGTTAGGGTTAGGGTTAGGATTAGTGTTAGGGTTAGGGCTCGGTTTAGGGTACGGGTTAGGATTAGGGTACGTGTTAGGGTTAGGGTAGGGGTTAGGGTTAGGGTACGCGTTAGGGTTAGGGTAGTTATTAAACCTATCCCACTCTCTAGATACCCCTTAGCACGTAAAGGAATATTATTTGGGGGTCCAGCCATGGAGAAGAGTTTAGACACTAGGATAAGATAAGGAACACACCCATTATAAAGAAATCACATTAGGATTCTCTTTTTAAGCTGTTCCTTCAAACACTAGTGCTTAGGAAATCTATTGGAGGCAGAAGCAGTCAAGGGTAGCCTAGGGTTAGGGTTAGGCTTAGGGTTAGGCTTAGGGTACGGCTTAGGGTACGGGTTCGGGGAGGGGTTCGGGTACGGCGTAGGGTATGGGTTAGGGTTAGGGTTAGCGTTCGTGTTAGGGTTAGGGCTCGGTTTAGGGTACGGGTTAGGATTAGGGTACGTGTTAGGGTTAGGGTAGGGGTTAGGGTTAGGGTACGCATTAGGGTTAGGGTCGTTAGTAAACCTATCCCACTCTCTAGATACCCCTTAGCACGTAAAGGAATATTATTTGGGGGTCCAGCCATGGAGAAGAGTTTAGACACTAGGATAAGATAAGGAACACACCCATTATAAAGAAATCACATTAGGATTCTCTTTTTAAGCTGTTCCTTAAAACACTAGTGCTTAGGAAATCTATTGGAGGCAGAAGCAGTCAAGGGTAGCCTAGGGTTAGGGTTAGGCTTAGGGTTAGGGTTAGGGTACGGCTTAGGGTACGGTTTCGGGGAGGGGTTCGGGTACGGCGTAGGGTATGGGTTAGGGTTAGGGTTAGGGCTCGGTTTAGGGTACGGGTTAGGATTAGGATACGTGTTAGGGTTAGGGTACGGTTTAGGGTTAGGGTACGCGTTAGGGTTAGGGTAGTTATTAAACCTATCCCACTCTCTAGATACCCCTTAGCACGTAAAGGAATATTATTTGGGGGTCCAGCCATGGAGAAGAGTTTAGACACTAGGATAAGATAAGGAACACACCCATTATAAAGAAATCACATTAGGATTCTCTTTTTAAGCTGTTCCTTCAAACACTAGTGCTTAGGAAATCTATTGGAGGCAGAAGCAGTCAAGGGTAGCCTAGGGTTAGGGTTAGTCTTAGGGTTAGGCATAGGGTACGGCTTAGGGTACGGGTTCGGGGAGGGGTTCGGGTACGGCGTAGGGTATGGGTTAGGGTTAGGGTTAGGGTTAGTGTTAGGGTTAGGGCTCGGTTTAGGGTACGGGTTAGGATTAGGGTACGTGTTAGGGTTAGGGTAGGTGTTAGGGTTAGGGTACGCGTTAGGGTTAGGGTAGTTAGTAAACCTATCCCACTCTCTAGATACCCCTTAGCACGTAAAGGAATATTATTTGGGGGTCCAGCCACGGAGAAGAGTTTAGACACTAGGATAAGATAAGGAACACACCCATTATAAAGAAATCACATTAGGATTCTCTTTTTAAGCTGTTCCTTCAAACACTAGTGCTTAGGAAATCTATTGGAGGCAGAAGCAGTCAAGGGTAGCCTAGGGTTAGGGTTAGGCTTAGGGTTAGGGTTAGGGTACGGCTTAGGGTACGGTTCGGGGAGGGGTTCGGGTACGACGTAGGGTATGGGTTAGGGTTAGGGTTAGGGTTAGTGTTAGGGTTAGGGCTCGGTTTAGGGTACGGGTTAGGATTAGGGTACGTTTTAGGGTTAGGGTAGGGGTTAGGGTTAGGGTACGCATTAGGGTTAGGGTAGTTATTAAACCTATCCCACTCTCTAGATACCCCTTAGCACGTAAAGGAATATTATTTGCGGGTCCAGCCATGGAGAAGAGTTTAGACACTAGGATAAGATAAGGAACACATACATTATAAAGAAATCACATTAGGATTCTCTTTTTAAGCTGTTCCTTAAAACACTAGTGCTTAGGAAATCTATTGGAGGCAGAAGCAGTCAAGGGTAGCCTAGGGTTAGGGTTAGGCTTAGGGTTAGGGTTAGGGTACGGCTTAGGGTAGGGGTTCGGGGAGGGGTTCGGGTACGGCGTAGGGTATGGGTTAGGGTTAGGGTTAGGGTTAGTGTTAGGGTTAGGGCTCGGTTTAGGGTACGGGTTAGGATTAGGGTACGTTTTAGGGTTAGGGTAGGGGTTAGGGTTAGTGTACGCGTTAGGGTTAGGGTAGTTATTAAACCTATCCCACTCTCTAGATACCCCTTAGCACGTAAAGGAATATTATTTGGGAGTCCAGCCATGGAGAAGAGTTTAGACACTAGGATAAGATAAGGAACACACCCATTATAAAGAAATCACATTAGGATTCTCTTTTTAAGCTGTTCCTTCAAACACTAGTGCTTAGGAAATCTATTGGAGGCAGAAGCAGTCAAGGGTAGCCTAGGGTTTGGGTACGGCTTAGGGTTAGGGTTAGGGTACGGCTTAGGGTACGGTTCGGGGAGGGGTTCGGGTACGGCGTAGGGTATGGGTTAGGGTTAGGGTTAGGGTTAGTGTTAGGGTTAGGGCTCGGTTTAGGGTACGGGTTAGGATTAGGGTACGTGTTAGGGTTAGGGTAGGGGTTAGGGTTAGGGTACACGTTACGGTTAGGGTAGTTATTAAACCTATCCCACTCTCTAGATACCCCTTAGCACGTAAAGGAATATTATTTGGGGGTCCAGCCATGGAGAAGAGTTTAGACACTAGGATAAGATAAGGAACACACCCATTATAAAGAAATCACATTAGGATTCTCTTTTTAAGCTGTTCCTTCAAACACTAGTGCTTAGGAAATCTATTGGAGGCAGAAGCAGTCAAGGGTAGCCTAGGGTTAGGGTTAGGCTTAGGGTTAGGCTTAGGGTACGGCTTAGGGTACGGGTTCGGGGAGGGGTTCGGGTACGGCGTAGGGTATGGGTTAGGGTTAGGGTTAGTGTTAGGGTTAGGGCTCGGTTTAGGGTACGGGTTAGGATTAGGGTACGTGTTAGGGTTAGGGTAGGGGTTAGGGTTAGGGTACGCGTTAGGGTTAGGGTAGTTATTAAACCTATCCCACTCTCTAGATACCCCTTAGCACGTAAAGGAATATTATTTGCGAGTCCAGCCATGGAGAAGAGTTTAGACACTAGGATAAGATAAGGAACACACCCATTATAAAGAAATCACATTAGGATTCTCTTTTTAAGCTGTTCCTTCAAACACTAGTGCTTAGGAAATCTATTGGAGGCAGAAGCAGTCAAGGGTAGCCTAGGGTTAGGGTTAGGCTTAGGGTTAGGGTTAGGGTACGGCTTAGGGTACGGTTCGGGGAGGGGTTCGGGTACGGCGTAGGGTATGGGTTAGGGTTAGGGTTAGTGTTAGGGTTAGGGCTCGGTTTAGGGTACGGGTTAGGATTAGGGTACGTGTTAGGGTTAGGGTAGGGGTTAGGGTTAGGGTACACGTTAGGGTTAGGGTAGTTATTAAACCTATCCCACTCTCTAGATACCCCTTAGCACGTAAAGGAATATTATTTGGGGGTCCAGCCATGGAGAAGAGTTTAGACACTAGGATAAGATAAGGAACACACCCATTATAAAGAAATCACATTAGGATTCTCTTTTTAAGCTGTTCCTTAAAACACTAGTGCTTAGGAAATCTATTGGAGGCAGAAGCAGTCAAGGGTAGCCTAGGGTTAGGGTTAGGCTTAGGGTTAGGCTTAGGGTACGGCTTAGGGTACGGGTTCGGGGAGGGGTTCGGGTACGGCGTAGGGTATGGGTTAGGGTTAGGGTTAGGGTTAGTGTTAGGGTTAGGACTCGGTTTATGGTACGGGTTAGGATTAGGGTACGTTTTAGGGTTAGGGTAGGGGTTAGGGTTAGGGTACGCGTTAGGGTTAGGGTAGTTATTAAACCTATCCCACTCTCTAGATACCCCTTAGCACGTAAAGGAATATTATTTGCGGGTCCAGCCATGGAGAAGAGTTTAGACACTAGGATAAGATAAGGAACACATACATTATAAAGAAATCACATTAGGATTCTCTTTTTAAGCTGTTCCTTCAAACACTAGTGCTTAGGAAATCTATTGGAGGCAGAAGCAGTCAAGGGTAGCCTAGGGTTAGGGTTAGGCTTAGGGTTAGGGTTAGGGTACGGCTTAGGGTAGGGGTTCGGGGAGGGGTTCGGGTACGGCGTAGGGTATGGGTTAGGGTTAGGGTTAGGGTTCGTGTTAGGGTTAGGGCTCGGTTTAGGGTACGGGTTAGGATTAGGGTACGTGTTAGGGTTAGGGTAGGGGTTAGGGTTAGGGTACGCATTAGGGTTAGGGTAGTTATTAAACCTATCCCACTCTCTAGATACCCCTTAGCACGTAAAGGAATATTATTTGGGGGTCCAGCCATGGAGAAGAGTTTAGACACTAGGATAAGATAAGGAACACACCCATTATAAAGAAATCACATTAGGATTCTCTTTTTAAGCTGTTCCTTCAAACACTAGTGCTTAGGAAATCTATTGGAGGCAGAAGCAGTCAAGGGTAGCCTAGGGTTAGGGTTAGGCTTAGGGTACGGCTTAGGGTACGGTTTCGGGGAGGGGTTCGGGTACGGCGTAGGGTATGGGTTAGGGTTAGGGTTAGGGTTAGTGTTAGGGTTAGGGCTCGGTTTAGGGTACGGGTTAGGATTAGGGTACGTTTTAGGGTTAGGGTAGGGGTTAGGGTTAGGGTACGCGTTAGGGTTAGGGTAGTTATTAAACCTATCCCACTCTCTAGATACCCCTTAGCACGTAAAGGAATATTATTTGGGAGTCCAGCCATGGAGAAGAGTTTAGACACTAGGATAAGATAAGGAACACACCCATTATAAAGAAATCACATTAGGATTCTCTTTTTAAGCTGTTCCTTCAAACACTAGTGCTTAGGAAATCTATTGGAGGCAGAAGCAGTCAAGGGTAGCCTAGGGTTAGGGTTAGGCTTAGGGTTAGGGTTAGGGTACGGCTTAGGGTACGGTTCGGGGAGGGGTTCGGGTACGGCGTAGGGTATGGGTTAGGGTTAGGGTTAGGGTTAGTGTTAGGGTTAGGGCTCGGTTCAGGGTACGGGTTAGGATTAGGGTACGTGTTAGGGTTAGGGTAGGGGTTAGGGTTAGGGTACGCGTTAGGGTTAGGGTAGTTATTAAACCTATCCCACTCTCTAGATACCCCTTAGCACGTAAAGGAATATTATTTGGGGGTCCAGCCATGGAGAAGAGTTTAGACACTAGGATAAGATAAGGAACACACCCATTATAAAGAAATCACATTAGGATTCTCTTTTTAAGCTGTTCCTTAAAACACTAGTGCTTAGGAAATCTATTGGAGGCAGAAGCAGTCAAGGGTAGCCTAGGGTTAGGGTTAGGCTTAGGGTTAGGCTTAGGGTACGGCTTAGGGTACGGGTTCGGGGAGGGGTTCGGGTATGGCGTAGGGTATGGGTTAGGGTTAGGGTTAGGGTTAGTGTTAGGGTTAGGGCTCGGTTTAGGGTACGGGTTAGGATTAGGGTACGTTTTAGGGTTAGGGTAGGGGTTAGGGTTAGGGTACGCATTAGGGTTAGGGTAGTTATTAAACCTATCCCACTCTCTAGATACCCCTTAGCACGTAAAGGAATATTATTTGCGGTTCCAGCCATGGAGAAGAGTTTAGACACTAGGATAAGATAAGGAACACATACATTATAAAGAAATCACATTAGGATTCTCTTTTTAAGCTATTCCTTAAAACACTAGTGCTTAGGAAATCTATTGGAGGCAGAAGCAGTCAAGGGTAGCCTAGGGTTAGGGTTAGGCTTAGGGTTAGGGTTAGGGTACGGCTTAGGGTAGGGGTTCGGGGAGGGGTTCGGGTACGGCGTAGGGTATGGGTTAGGGTTAGGGTTAGGGTTCGTGTTAGGGTTAGGGCTCGGGTTAGGATTAGGGTACGTGTTAGGGTTAGGGTAGGGGTTAGGGTTAGGGTACGCATTAGGGTTAGGGTAGTTAGTAAACCTATCCCATTCTCTAGATACCCCTTAGCACGTAAAGGAATATTATTTGGGGGTCCAGCCATGGAGAAGAGTTTAGACACTAGGATAAGATAAGGAACACACCCATTATAAAGAAATCACATTAGGATTCTCTTTTTAAGCTGTTCCTTCAAACACTAGTGCTTAGGAAATCTATTGGAGGCAGAAGCAGTCAAGGGTAGCCTAGGGTTAGGGTTAGGCTTAGGGTTAGGCTTAGGGTACGGCTTAGGGTACGGGTTCGGGGAGGGGTTCGGGTACGGCGTAGGGTATGGGTTAGGGTTAGGGTTAGGGTTAGTGTTAGGGTTAGGGCTCGGTTTAGGGTACGGGTTAGGATTAGGGTACGTTTTAGGGTTAGGGTAGGGGTTAGGGTTAGTGTACGCGTTAGGGTTAGGGTAGTTATTAAACCTATCCCACTCTCTAGATACCCCTTAGCACGTAAAGGAATATTATTTGGGAGTCCAGCCATGGAGAAGAGTTTAGACACTAGGATAAGATAAGGAACACACCCATTATAAAGAAATCACATTAGGATTCTCTTTTTAAGCTGTTCCTTCAAACACTAGTGCTTAGGAAATCTATTGGAAGCAGAAGCAGTCAAGGGTAGCCTAGGGTTAGGGTACGGCTTAGGGTTAGGGTTAGGGTACGGCTTAGGGTACGGTTCGGGGAGGGGTTCGGGTACGGCGTAGGGTATGGGTTAGGGTTAGGGTTAGGGTTAGTGTTAGGGTTAGGGCTCGGTTTAGGGTACGGGTTAGGATTAGGGTACGTGTTAGGGTTAGGGTAGGGGTTAGGGTTAGGGTACGCGTTAGGGTTAGGGTAGTTATTAAACCTATCCCACTCTCTAGATACCCCTTAGCACGTAAAGGAATATTATTTGGGGGTCCAGCCATGGAGAAGAGTTTAGACACTAGGATAAGATAAGGAACACACCCATTATAAAGAAATCACATTAGGATTCTCTTTTTAAGCTGTTCCTTAAAACACTAGTGCTTAGGAAATCTATTGGAGGCAGAAGCAGTCAAGGGTAGCCTAGGGTTAGGGTTAGGCTTAGGGTACGGCTTAGGGTACGGGTTCGGGGAGGGGTTCGGGTATGGCGTAGGGTATGGGTTAGGGTTAGGGTTAGTGTTAGGGTTAGGGCTCGGTTTAGGGTACGGGTTAGGATTAGGGTACGTGTTAGGGTTAGGGTAGGGGTTAGGGTTAGGGTACGCGTTAGGGTTAGGGTAGTTATTAAACCTATCCCACTCTCTAGATACCCCTTAGCACGTAAAGGAATATTATTTGGGGGTCCAGCCATGGAGAAGAGTTTAGACACTAGGATAAGATAAGGAACACACCCATTATAAAGAAATCACATTAGGATTCTCTTTTTAAGCTGTTCCTTCAAACACTAGTGCTTAGGAAATCTATTGGAGGCAGAAGCAGTCAAGGGTAGCCTAGGGTTAGGGTTAGGCTTAGGGTTAGGGTTAGGGTACGGCTTAGGGTACGGTTTCGGGGAGGGGTTCGTGTACGGCATAGGGTATGGGTTAGGGTTAGGGTTAGGGCTCGGTTTAGGGTACGGGTTAGGATTAGGATACGTGTTAGGGTTAGGGTACGGTTTAGGGTTAGGGTACGCGTTAGGGTTAGGGTAGTTATTAAACCTATCCCACTCTCTAGATACCCCTTAGCACGTAAAGGAATATTATTTGGGGGTCCAGCCATGGAGAAGAGTTTAGACACTAGGATAAGATAAGGAACACACCCATTATAAAGAAATCACATTAGGATTCTCTTTTTAAGCTGTTCCTTCAAACACTAGTGCTTAGGAAATCTATTGGAGGCAGAAGCAGTCAAGGGTAGCCTAGGGTTAGGGTTAGGCTTACGGTTAGGCATAGGGTACGGCTTAGGGTACGGGTTCGGGGAGGGGTTCGGGTACGGCGTAGGGTATGGGTTAGGGTTAGGGTTAGGGTTAGTGTTAGGGTTAGGGCTCGGTTTAGGGTACGGGTTAGGATTAGGGTACGTGTTAGGGTTAGGGTAGGTGTTAGGGTTAGGGTACGCGTTAGGGTTAGGGTAGTTATTAAACCTATCCCACTCTCTAGATACCCCTTAGCACGTAAAGGAATATTATTAGGGGGTCCAGCCACGGAGAAGAGTTTAGACACTAGGATAAGATAAGGAACACACCCATTATAAAGAAATCACATTAGGATTCTCTTTTTAAGCTGTTCCTTCAAACACTAGTGCTTAGGAAATCTATTGGAGGCAGAAGCAGTCAACGGTAGCCTAGGGTTAGGGTTAGGCTTAGGGTTAGGCTTAGGGTACGGCTTAGGGTACGGGTTCGGGGAGGGGTTCGGGTACGGCGTAGGGTATGGGTTAGGGTTAGGGTTAGGGTTAGTGTTAGGGTTAGGGCTCGGTTTAGGGTACGGGTTAGGATTAGGGTACGTTTTCGGGTTAGGGTAGGGGTTAGGGTTATGGTACGCGTTAGGGTTAGGGTAGTTATTAAACCTATCCCACTCTCTAGATACCCCTTAGCACGTAAAGGAATATTATTTGGGAGTCCAGCCATGGAGAAGAGTTTAGACACTAGGATAAGATAAGGAACACACCCATTATAAAGAAATCACATTAGGATTCTCTTTTTAAGCTGTTCCTTCAAACACTAGTGCTTAGGAAATCTATTGGAGGCAGAAGCAGTCAAGGGTAGCCTAGGGTTAGGGTTAGGCTTAGGGTTAGGGTTAGGGTACGGCTTAGGGTACGGTTCGGGGAGGGGTTCGGGTACGGCGTAGGGTATGGGTTAGGGTTAGGGTTAGGGTTAGGGTTAGGGCTCGGTTTAGGGTACGGGTTAGGATTAGGGTACGTGTTAAGGTTAGGGTAGGGGTTAGGGTTAGGGTACGCGTTAGGGTTAGGGTAGTTATTAAACCTATCCCACTCTCTAGATACCCCTTAGCACGTAAAGGAATATTATTTGGGGGTCCAGCCATGGAGAAGAGTTTAGACACTAGGATAAGATAAGGAACACACCCATTATAAAGAAATCACATTAGGATTCTCTTTTTAAGCTGTTCCTTCAAACACTAGTGCTTAGGAAATCTATTGGAGGCAGAAGCAGTCAAGGGTAGCCTAGGGTTAGGGTTAGGCTTAGGGTACGGCTTAGGGTACGGGTTCGGGGAGGGGTTCGGGTACGGCGTAGGGTATGGGTTAGGGTTAGGGTTAGTGTTAGGGTTAGGGCTCGGTTTAGGGTACGGGTTAGGATTAGGGTACGTGTTAGGGTTAGGGTAGGGGTTAGGGTTAGGGTACGCGTTAGGGTTAGGGTAGTTATTAAACCTATCCCACTCTCTAGATACCCCTTAGCACGTAAAGGAATATTATTTGCGGGTCCAGCCATGGAGAAGAGTTTAGACACTAGGATAAAATAAGGAACACATACATTATAAAGAAATCACATTAGGATTCTCTTTTTAAGATGTTCCTTAAAACACTAGTGCTTAGGAAATCTATTGGAGGCAGAAGCAGTCAAGGGTAGCCTAGGGTTAGGGTTAGGCTTAGGGTTAGGGTTAGGGTACGGCTTAGGGTAGGGGTTCGGGGAGGTGTTCGGGTACGGCGTAGGGTATGGGTTAGGGTTAGGGTTAGGGTTCGTGTTAGGGTTAGGGCTCGGTTTAGGGTACGGGTTAGGATTAGGGTACGTGTTAGGGTTAGGGTAGGTGTTAGGGTTAGGGTACGCGTTAGGGTTAGGGTAGTTATTAAACCTATCCCACTCTCTAGATACCCCTTAGCACGTAAAGGAATATTATTTGGGGGTCCAGCCATGGAGAAGAGTTTAGACACTAGGATAAGATAAGGAACACACCCATTATAAAGAAATCACATTAGGATTCTCTTTTTAAGCTGTTCCTTCAAACACTAGTGCTTAGGAAATCTATTGGAGGCAGAAGCAGTCAAGGGTAGCCTAGGGTTAGTGTTAGGCTTAGGGTTAGGCTTAGGGTACGGCTTAGGGTACGGGTTCGGGGAGGGGTTCGGGTACGGCGTAGGATATGCGTTAGGGTTAGGGTTAGTGTTAGGGTTAGGGCTCGGTTTAGGGTACGGGTTAGGATTAGGGTACGTGTTAGGGTTAGGGTAGGGGTTAGGGTTAGGGTACGCGTTAGGGTTAGGGTAGTTATTAAACCTATCCCACTCTCTAGATACCCCTTAGCACGTAAAGGAATATTATTTGCGGGTCCAGCCATGGAGAAGAGTTTAGACACTAGGATAAAATAAGGAACACATACATTATAAAGAAATCACATTAGGATTCTCTTTTTAAGATGTTCCTTAAAACACTAGTGCTTAGGAAATCTATTGGAGGCAGAAGCAGTCAAGGGTAGCCTAGGGTTAGGGTTTGGCTTAGGGTTAGGGTTAGGGTACGGCTTAGGGTAGGGGTTCGGGGAGGTGCTCGGGTACGGCGTAGGGTATGGGTTAGGGTTAGGGTTAGGGTTCGTGTTAGGGTTAGGGCTCGGTTTAGGGTACGGGTTAGGATTAGGGTACGTTTTAGGGTTAGGGTAGGGGTTAGGGTTAGGGTACGCGTTAGGGTTAGGGTAGTTATTAAACCTATCCCACTCTCTAGATACCCCTTAGCACGTAAAGGAATATTATTTGCGGGTCCAGCCATGGAGAAGAGTTTAGACACTAGGATAAGATAAGGAACACACCCATTATAAAGAAATCACATTAGGATTCTCTTTTTAAGCTGTTCCTTCAAACACTAGTGCTTAGGAAATCTATTGGAGGCAGAAGCAGTCAAGGGTAGCCTAGGGTTAGGGTTAGGCTTAGGGTTAGGGTTAGGGTACGGCTTAGGGTAGGGGTTCGGGGAGGGGTTCGGGTACGGCGTAGGGTATGGGTTAGGGTTAGGGTTAGGGTTCGTGTTAGGGTTAGGGCTCGGTTTAGGGTACGGGTTAGGATTAGGGTACGTGTTAGGGTTAGGGTAGGGGTTAGGGTTAGGGTACGCATTAGGGTTAGGGTAGTTATTAAACCTATCCCACTCTCTAGATACCCCTTAGCACGTAAAGGAATATTATTTGGGGGTCCAGCCATGGAGAAGAGTTTAGACACTAGGATAAGATAAGGAACACACCCATTATAAAGAAATCACATTAGGATTCTCTTTTTAAGCTGTTCCTTCAAACACTAGTGCTTAGGAAATCTATTGGAGGCAGAAGCAGTCAAGGGTAGCCTAGGGTTAGGGTTAGGCTTAGGGTACGGCTTAGGGTACGGGTTCGGGGAGGGGTTCGGGTACGGCGTAGGGTATGGGTTAGGGTTAGGGTTAGGGTTAGTGTTAGGGTTAGGGCTCGGTTTAGGGTACGGGTTAGGATTAGGGTACGTTTTAGGGTTAGGGTAGGGGTTAGGGTTAGGGTACGCGTTAGGGTTAGGGTAGTTATTAAACCTATCCCACTCTCTAGATACCCCTTAGCACGTAAAGGAATATTATTTGGGAGTCCAGCCATGGAGAAGAGTTTAGACACTAGGATAAGATAAGGAACACACCCATTATAAAGAAATCACATTAGGATTCTCTTTTTAAGCTGTTCCTTCAAACACTAGTGCTTAGGAAATCTATTGGAGGCAGAAGCAGTCAAGGGTAGCCTAGGGTTAGGGTTAGGCTTAGGGTTAGGGTTAGGGTACGGCTTAGGGTACGGTTCGGGGAGGGGTTCGGGTACGGCGTAGGGTATGGGTTAGGGTTAGGGTTAGGGTTAGTGTTAGGGTTAGGGCTCGGTTCAGGGTACGGGTTAGGATTAGGGTACGTGTTAGGGTTAGGGTAGGGGTTAGGGTTAGGGTACGCGTTAGGGTTAGGGTAGTTATTAAACCTATCCCACTCTCTAGATACCCCTTAGCACGTAAAGGAATATTATTTGGGGGTCCAGCCATGGAGAAGAGTTTAGACACTAGGATAAGATAAGGAACACACCCATTATAAAGAAATCACATTAGGATTCTCTTTTTAAGCTGTTCCTTAAAACACTAGTGCTTAGGAAATCTATTGGAGGCAGAAGCAGTCAAGGGTAGCCTAGGGTTAGGGTTAGGCTTAGGGTTAGGCTTAGGGTACGGCTTAGGGTACGGGTTCGGGGAGGGGTTCGGGTATGGCGTAGGGTATGCGTTAGGGTTAGGGTTAGGGTTAGTGTTAGGGTTAGGGCTCGGTTTAGGGTACGGGTTAGGATTAGGGTACGTTTTAGGGTTAGGGTAGGGGTTAGGGTTAGGGTACGCGTTAGGGTTAGGGTAGTTATTAAACCTATCCCACTCTCTAGATACCCCTTAGCACGTAAAGGAATATTATTTGGGGGTCCAGCCATGGAGAAGAGTTTAGACACTAGGATAAGATAAGGAACACACCCATTATAAAGAAATCACATTAGGATTCTCTTTTTAAGCTGTTCCTTCAAACACTAGTGCTTAGGAAATCTATTGGAGGCAGAAGCAGTCAAGGGTAGCCTAGGGTTAGGGTTAGGCTTAGGGTTAGGGTTAGGGTACGGCTTAGGGTGGGGGTTCGGGGAGGGGTTCGGGTACGGTGTAGGGTATGGGTTAGGGTTAGGGTTAGGGTTCGTGTTAGGGTTAGGGCTCGGTTTATGTTATGGGTTAGGATTAGGGTACGTGTTAGGGTTAGGGTAGGGGTTAGGGTTAGGGTACGCATTAGGGTTAGGGTAGTTAGTAAACCTATCCCACTCTCTAGATACCCCTTAGCACGTAAAGGAATATTATTTGGGGGTCCAGCCATGGAGAAGAGTTTAGACACTAGGATAAGATAAGGAACACACCCATTATAAAGAAATCACATTAGGATTCTCTTTTTAAGCTGTTCCTTAAAACACTAGTGCTTAGGAAATCTATTGGAGGCAGAAGCAGTCAAGGGTAGCCTAGGGTTAGGGTTAGGCTTAGGGTTAGGGTTAGGGTACGGCTTAGGGTACGGTTTCGGGGAGGGGTTCGGGTACGGCGTAGGGTATGGGTTAGGGTTAGGGTTAGGGCTCGGTTTAGGGTACGGGTTAGGATTAGGATACGTGTTAGGGTTAGGGTACGGTTTAGGGTTAGGGTACGCGTTAGGGTTAGGGTAGTTATTAAACCTATCCCACTCTCTAGATACCCCTTAGCACGTAAAGGAATATTATTTGGGGGTCCAGCCATGGAGAAGAGTTTAGACACTAGGATAAGATAAGGAACACACCCATTATAAAGAAATCACATTAGGATTCTCTTTTTAAGCTGTTCCTTCAAACACTAGTGCTTAGGAAATCTATTGGAGGCAGAAGCAGTCAAGGGTAGCCTAGGGTTAGGGTTAGGCTTAGGGTTAGGCATAGGGTACGGCTTAGGGTACGGGTTCGGGGAGGGGTTCGGGTACGGCGTAGGGTATGGGTTAGGGTTAGGGTTAGGGTTAGTGTTAGGGTTAGGGCTCGGTTTAGGGTACGGGTAGGATTAGGGTACGTGTTAGGGTTAGGGTAGGTGTTAGGGTTAGGGTACGCGTTAGGGTAAGGGTAGTTATTAAACCTATCCCACTCTCTAGATACCCCTTAGCACGTAAAGGAATATTATTTGGGGGTCCAGCCACGGAGAAGAGTTTAGACACTAGGATAAGATAAGGAACACACCCATTATAAAGAAATCACATTAGGATTCTCTTTTTAAGCTGTTCCTTCAAACACTAGTGCTTAGGAAATCTATTGGAGGCAGAAGCAGTCAACGGTAGCCTAGGGTTAGGGTTAGGCTTAGGGTTAGGCTTAGGGTACGGCTTAGGGTACGGGTTCGGGGAGGGGTTCGGGTACGGCGTAGGGTATGGGTTAGGGTTAGGGTTAGGGTTAGTGTTAGGGTTAGGGCTCGGTTTAGGGTACGGGTTAGGATTAGGGTACGTTTTAGGGTTAGGGTAGGGGTTAGGGTTAGGGTACGCGTTAGGGTTAGGGTAGTTAGTAAACCTATCCCACTCTCTAGATACCCCTTAGCACGTAAAGGAATATTATTTGGGGGTCCAGCCATGGAGAAGAGTTTAGACACTAGGATAAGATAAGGAACACACCCATTATAAAGAAATCACATTAGGATTCTCTTTTTAAGCTGTTCCTTCAAACACTAGTGCTTAGGAAATCTTTTGGAGGCAGAAGCAGTCAAGGGTAGCCTAGGGTTAGGGTTAGGCTTAGGGTTAGGGTTAGGGTACGGCTTAGGGTAGGGGTTCGGGGAGGGGTTCGGGTACGGCGTAGGGTATGGTTTAGGGTTAGGGTTAGGGTTCGTGTTAGGGTTAGGGCTCGGTTTAGGGTATGGGTTAGGATTAGGGTACGTGTTAGGGTTAGGGTAGGGGTTAGGGTTAGGGTACGCATTAGGGTTAGGGTAGTTAGTAAACCTATCCCACTCTCTAGATACCCCTTAGCACGTAAAGGAATATTATTTGGGGGTCCAGCCATGGAGAAGAGTTTAGACACTAGGATAAGATAAGGAACACACCCATTATAAAGAAATCACATTAGGATTCTCTTTTTAAGCTGTTCCTTCAAACACTAGTGCTTAGGAAATCTATTGGAGGCAGAAGCAGTCAAGGGTAGCCTAGGGTTAGGGTTAGGCTTAGGGTTAGGGTTAGGGTACGGCTTAGGGTACGGTTTCGGGGAGGGGTTCGTGTACGGCGTAGGGTATGGGTTAGGGTTAGGGTTAGGGCTCGGTTTAGGGTACGGGTTAGGATTAGGATACGTGTTAGGGTTAGGGTACGGTTTAGGGTTAGGGTACGCGTTAGGGTTAGGGTAGTTATTAAACCTATCCCACTCTCTAGATACCCCTTAGCACGTAAAGGAATATTATTTGGGGGTCCAGCCATGGAGAAGAGTTTAGACACTAGGATAAGATAAGGAACACACCCATTATAAAGAAATCACATTAGGATTCTCTTTTTAAGCTGTTCCTTCAAACACTAGTGCTTAGGAAATCTATTGGAGGCAGAAGCAGTCAAGGGTAGCCTAGGGTTAGGGTTAGGCTTAGGGTTAGGCATAGGGTACGGCTTAGGGTACGGGTTCGGGGAGGGGTTCGGGTACGGCGTAGGGTATGGGTTAGGGTTAGGGTTAGGGTTAGTGTTAGGGTTAGGGCTCAGTTTAGGGTACGGGTTAGGATTAGGGTACGTGTTAGGGTTAGGGTAGGTGTTAGGGTTAGGGTACGCGTTAGGGTTAGGGTAGTTATTAAACCTATCCCACTCTCTAGATACCCCTTAGCACGTAAAGGAATATTATTTGGGGGTCCAGCCACGGAGAAGAGTTTAGACACTAGGATAAGATAAGGAACACACCCATTATAAAGAAATCACATTAGGATTCTCTTTTTAAGCTGTTCCTTCAAACACTAGTGCTTAGGAAATCTATTGGAGGCAGAAGCAGTCAACGGTAGCCTAGGGTTAGGGTTAGGCTTAGGGTTAGGCTTAGGGTACGGCTTAGGGTACGGGTTCGGGGAGGGGTTCGGGTACGGCGTAGGGTATGGGTTAGGGTTAGGGTTAGTGTTAGGGTTAGGGCTCGGTTTAGGGTACGGGTTAGGATTAGGGTACGTTTTAGGGTTAGGGTAGGGGTTAGGGTTAGGGTACGCGTTAGGGTTAGGGTAGTTAGTAAACCTATCCCACTCTCTAGATACCCCTTAGCACGTAAAGGAATATTATTTGGGGGTCCAGCCATGGAGAAGAGTTTAGACACTAGGATAAGATAAGGAACACACCCATTATAAAGAAATCACATTAGGATTCTCTTTTTAAGCTGTTCCTTAAAACACTAGTGCTTAGGAAATCTATTGGAGGCAGAAGCAGTCAAGGGTAGCCAAGGGTTAGGGTTAGGCTTAGGGTTAGGCTTAGGGTACGGCTAGGGTACGGGTTCGGGGAGGGGTTCGGGTACGGCGTAGGATATGGGTTAGGGTTAGGGTTAGTGTTAGGGTTAAGGCTCGGTTTAGGGTACGGGTTAGGATTAGGGTACGTGTTAGGGTTAGGGTAGGGGTTAGGGTTAGGGTACGCGTTAGGGTTAGGGTAGTTATTAAACCTATCCCACTCTCTAGATACCCCTTAGCACGTAAAGGAATATTATTTGCGAGTCCAGCCATGGAGAAGAGTTTAGACACTAGGATAAGATAAGGAACACACCCATTATAAAGAAATCACATTAGGATTCTCTTTTTAAGCTGTTCCTTCAAACACTAGTGCTTAGGAAATATATTGGAGGCAGAAGCAGTCAAGGGTAGCCTAGGGTTAGGGTTAGGCTTAGGGTTAGGGTTAGGGTACGGCTTAGGGTACGGTTCGGGGAGGGGTTCGGGTACGGCGTAGGGTATGTGTTAGGGTTAGGGTTAGGGTTAGTGTTAGGGTTAGGGCTCGGTTTAGGGTACGGGTTAGGATTAGGGTACGTGTTAGGGTTAGGGTAGGGGTTAGGGTTAGGGTACACGTTAGGGTTAGGGTAGTTATTAAACCTATCCCACTCTCTAGATACCCCTTAGCACGTAAAGGAATATTATTTGGGGGTCCAGCCATGGAGAAGAGTTTAGACACTAGGATAAGATAAGGAACACACCCATTATAAAGAAATCACATTAGGATTCTCTTTTTAAGCTGTTCCTTAAAACACTAGTGCTTAGGAAATCTATTGGAGGCAGAAGCAGTCAAGGGTAGCCTAGGGTTAGGGTTAGGCTTAGGGTTAGGCTTAGGGTACGGCTTAGGGTACGGGTTCGGGGAGGGGTTCGGGTACGGCGTAGGGTATGGGTTAGGGTTAGGGTTAGGGTTAGTGTTAGGGTTAGGACTCGGTTTATGGTACGGGTTAGGATTAGGGTACGTTTTAGGGTTAGGGTAGGGGTTAGGGTTAGGGTACGCGTTAGGGTTAGGGTAGTTATTAAACCTATCCCACTCTCTAGATACCCCTTAGCACGTAAAGGAATATTATTTGCGGGTCCAGCCATGGAGAAGAGTTTAGACACTAGGATAAGATAAGGAACACATACATTATAAAGAAATCACATTAGGATTCTCTTTTTAAGCTGTTCCTTCAAACACTAGTGCTTAGGAAATCTATTGGAGGCAGAAGCAGTCAAGGGTAGCCTAGGGTTAGGGTTAGGCTTAGGGTTAGGGTTAGGGTACGGCTTAGGGTAGGGGTTCGGGGAGGGGTTCGGGTACGGCGTAGGGTATGGGTTAGGGTTAGGGTTAGGGTTCGTGTTAGGGTTAGGGCTCGGTTTAGGGTACGGGTTAGGATTAGGGTACGTGTTAGGGTTAGGGTAGGGGTTAGGGTTAGGGTACGCATTAGGGTTAGGGTAGTTAGTAAACCTATCCCACTCTCTAGATACCCCTTAGCACGTAAAGGAATATTATTTGGGGGTCCAGCCATGGAGAAGAGTTTAGACACTAGGATAAGATAAGGAACACACCCATTATAAAGAAATCACATTAGGATTCTCTTTTTAAGCTGTTCCTTCAAACACTAGTGCTTAGGAAATCTATTGGAGGCAGAAGCAGTCAAGGGTAGCCTAGGGTTAGGGTTAGGCTTAGGGTACGGCTTAGGGTACGGGTTCGGGGAGGGGTTTGGGTACGGCGTAGGTATGGGTTAGGGTTAGGGTTAGGGTTAGTGTTAGGGTTAGGGCTCGGTTTAGGGTACGGGTTAGGATTAGGGTACGTTTTAGGGTTAGGGTAGGGGTTAGGGTTAGGGTACGCGTTAGGGTTAGGGTAGTTATTAAACCTATCCCACTCTCTAGATACCCCTTAGCACGTAAAGGAATATTATTTGGGAGTCCAGCCATGGAGAAGAGTTTAGACACTAGGATAAGATAAGGAACACACCCATTATAAAGAAATCACATTAGGATTCTCTTTTTAAGCTGTTCCTTCAAACACTAGTGCTTAGGAAATCTATTGGAGGCAGAAGCAGTCAAGGGTAGCCTAGGGTTAGGGTTAGGCTTAGGGTTAGGGTTAGGGTACGGCTTAGGGTACGGTTCGGGGAGGGGTTTGGGTACGGCGTAGGGTATGGGTTAGGGTTAGGGTTAGGATTAGTGTTAGGGTTAGGGCTCGGTTTAGGGTACGGGTTAGGATTAGGGTACGTGTTAGGGTTAGGGTAGGGGTTAGGGTTAGGGTACGCGTTAGGGTTAGGGTAGTTATTAAACCTATCCCACTCTCTAGATACCCCTTAGCACGTAAAGGAATATTATTTGGGGGTCCAGCCATGGAGAAGAGTTTAGACACTAGGATAAGATAAGGAACACACACATTATAAAGAAATCACATTAGGATTCTCTTTTTAAGCTGTTCCTTCAAACACTAGTGCTTAGGAAATCTATTGGAGGCAGAAGCAGTCAAGGGTAGCCTAGGGTTAGGGTTAGGCTTAGGGTTAGGCTTAGGGTACGGCTTAGGGTACGGGTTCGGGGAGGGGTTCGGGTACGGCGTAGGGTATGGGTTAGGGTTAGGGTTAGCGTTCGTGTTAGGGTTAGGGCTCGGTTTAGGGTACGGGTTAGGATTAGGGTACGTGTTAGGGTTAGGGTAGGGGTTAGGGTTAGGGTACGCATTAGGGTTAGGGTAGTTAGTAAACCTATCCCACTCTCTAGATACCCCTTAGCACGTAAAGGAATATTATTTGGGGGTCCAGCCATGGAGAAGAGTTTAGACACTAGGATAAGATAAGGAACACACCCATTATAAAGAAATCACATTAGGATTCTCTTTTTAAGCTGTTCCTTAAAACACTAGTGCTTAGGAAATCTATTGGAGGCAGAAGCAGTCAAGGGTAGCCTAGGGTTAGGGTTAGGCTTAGGGTTAGGGTTAGGGTACGGCTTAGGGTACGGTTTCGGGGAGGGGTTCGGGTACGGCGTAGGGTATGGGTTAGGGTTAGGGTTAGGGCTCGGTTTAGGGTACGGGTTAGGATTAGGATACGTGTTAGGGTTAGGGTACGGTTTAGGGTTAGGGTACGCGTTAGGGTTAGGGTAGTTATTAAACCTATCCCACTCTCTAGATACCCCTTAGCACGTAAAGGAATATTATTTGGGGGTCCAGCCATGGAGAAGAGTTTAGACACTAGGATAAGATAAGGAACACACCCATTATAAAGAAATCACATTAGGATTCTCTTTTTAAGCTGTTCCTTCAAACACTAGTGCTTAGGAAATCTATTGGAGGCAGAAGCAGTCAAGGGTAGCCTAGGGTTAGGGTTAGTCTTAGGGTTAGGCATAGGGTACGGCTTAGGGTACGGGTTCGGGGAGGGGTTCGGGTACGGCGTAGGGTATGGGTTAGGGTTAGGGTTAGGGTTAGTGTTAGGGTTAGGGCTCGGTTTAGGGTACGGGTTAGGATTAGGGTACGTGTTAGGGTTAGGGTAGGTGTTAGGGTTAGGGTACGCGTTAGGGTTAGGGTAGTTAGTAAACCTATCCCACTCTCTAGATACCCCTTAGCACGTAAAGGAATATTATTTGGGGGTCCAGCCACGGAGAAGAGTTTAGACACTAGGATAAGATAAGGAACACACCCATTATAAAGAAATCACATTAGGATTCTCTTTTTAAGCTGTTCCTTCAAACACTAGTGCTTAGGAAATCTATTGGAGGCAGAAGCAGTCAAGGGTAGCCTAGGGTTAGGGTTAGGCTTAGGGTTAGGGTTAGGGTACGGCTTAGGGTACGGTTCGGGGAGGGGTTCGGGTACGACGTAGGGTATGGGTTAGGGTTAGGGTTAGGGTTAGTGTTAGGGTTAGGGCTCGGTTTAGGGTACGGGTTAGGATTAGGGTACGTTTTAGGGTTAGGGTAGGGGTTAGGGTTAGGGTACGCATTAGGGTTAGGGTAGTTATTAAACCTATCCCACTCTCTAGATACCCCTTAGCACGTAAAGGAATATTATTTGCGGGTCCAGCCATGGAGAAGAGTTTAGACACTAGGATAAGATAAGGAACACATACATTATAAAGAAATCACATTAGGATTCTCTTTTTAAGCTGTTCCTTAAAACACTAGTGCTTAGGAAATCTATTGGAGGCAGAAGCAGTCAAGGGTAGCCTAGGGTTAGGGTTAGGCTTAGGGTTAGGGTTAGGGTACGGCTTAGGGTAGGGGTTCGGGGAGGGGTTCGGGTACGGCGTAGGGTATGGGTTAGGGTTAGGGTTAGGGTTAGTGTTAGGGTTCGGGCTCGGTTTAGGGTACGGGTTAGGATTAGGGTACGTTTTAGGGTTAGGGTAGGGGTTAGGGTTAGTGTACGCGTTAGGGTTAGGGTAGTTATTAAACCTATCCCACTCTCTAGATACCCCTTAGCACGTAAAGGAATATTATTTGGGAGTCCAGCCATGGAGAAGAGTTTAGACACTAGGATAAGATAAGGAACACACCCATTATAAAGAAATCACATTAGGATTCTCTTTTTAAGCTGTTCCTTCAAACACTAGTGCTTAGGAAATCTATTGGAGGCAGAAGCAGTCAAGGGTAGCCTAGGGTTTGGGTACGGCTTAGGGTTAGGGTTAGGGTACGGCTTAGGGTACGGTTCGGGGAGGGGTTCGGGTACGGCGTAGGGTATGGGTTAGGGTTAGGGTTAGGGTTAGTGTTAGGGTTAGGGCTCGGTTTAGGGTACGGGTTAGGATTAGGGTACGTGTTAGGGTTAGGGTAGGGGTTAGGGTTAGGGTACACGTTACGGTTAGGGTAGTTATTAAACCTATCCCACTCTCTAGATACCCCTTAGCACGTAAAGGAATATTATTTGGGGGTCCAGCCATGGAGAAGAGTTTAGACACTAGGATAAGATAAGGAACACACCCATTATAAAGAAATCACATTAGGATTCTCTTTTTAAGCTGTTCCTTCAAACACTAGTGCTTAGGAAATCTATTGGAGGCAGAAGCAGTCAAGGGTAGCCTAGGGTTAGGGTTAGGCTTAGGGTTAGGCTTAGGGTACGGCTTAGGGTACGGGTTCGAGGAGGGGTTCGGGTACGGCGTAGGGTATGGGTTAGGGTTAGGGTTAGTGTTAGGGTTAGGGCTCGGTTTAGGGTACGGGTTAGGATTAGGGTACGTGTTAGGGTTAGGGTAGGGGTTAGGGTTAGGGTACGCGTTAGGGTTAGGGTAGTTATTAAACCTATCCCACTCTCTAGATACCCCTTAGCACGTAAAGGAATATTATTTGCGAGTCCAGCCATGGAGAAGAGTTTAGACACTAGGATAAGATAAGGAACACACCCATTATAAAGAAATCACATTAGGATTCTCTTTTTAAGCTGTTCCTTCAAACACTAGTGCTTAGGAAATCTATTGGAGGCAGAAGCAGTCAAGGGTAGCCTAGGGTTAGGGTTAGGCTTAGGGTACGGCTTAGGGTACGGTTTCGGGGAGGGGTTCGGGTACGGCGTAGGGTATGGGTTAGGGTTAGGGTTAGTGTTAGGGTTAGGGCTCGGTTTAGGGTACGGGTTAGGATTAGGGTACGTGTTAGGGTTAGGGTAGGGGTTAGGGTTAGGGTACACGTTAGGGTTAGGGTAGTTATTAAACCTATCCCACTCTCTAGATACCCCTTAGCACGTAAAGGAATATTATTTGGGGGTCCAGCCATGGAGAAGAGTTTAGACACTAGGATAAGATAAGGAACACACCCATTATAAAGAAATCACATTAGGATTCTCTTTTTAAGCTGTTCCTTAAAACACTAGTGCTTAGGAAATCTATTGGAGGCAGAAGCAGTCAAGGGTAGCCTAGGGTTAGGGTTAGGCTTAGGGTTAGGCTTAGGGTACGGCTTAGGGTACGGGTTCGGGGAGGGGTTCGGGTACGGCGTAGGGTATGGGTTAGGGTTAGGGTTAGGGTTAGTGTTAGGGTTAGGACTCGGTTTATGGTACGGGTTAGGATTAGGGTACGTTTTAGGGTTAGGGTAGGGGTTAGGGTTAGGGTACGCGTTAGGGTTAGGGTAGTTATTAAACCTATCCCACTCTCTAGATACCCCTTAGCACGTAAAGGAATATTATTTGCGGGTCCAGCCATGGAGAAGAGTTTAGACACTAGGATAACATAAGGAACACATACATTATAAAGAAATCACATTAGGATTCTCTTTTTAAGCTGTTCCTTCAAACACTAGTGCTTAGGAAATCTATTGGAGGCAGAAGCAGTCAAGGGTAGCCTAGGGTTAGGGTTAGGCTTAGGGTTAGGGTTAGGGTACGGCTTAGGGTAGGGGTTCGGGGAGGGGTTCGGGTACGGCGTAGGGTATGGGTTAGGGTTAGGGTTAGGGTTCGTGTTAGGGTTAGGGCTCGGTTTAGGGTACGGGTTAGGATTAGGGTACGTGTTAGGGTTAGGGTAGGGGTTAGGGTTAGGGTACGCATTAGGGTTAGGGTAGTTATTAAACCTATCCCACTCTCTAGATACCCCTTAGCACGTAAAGGAATATTATTTGGGGGTCCAGCCATGGAGAAGAGTTTAGACACTAGGATAAGATAAGGAACACACCCATTATAAAGAAATCACATTAGGATTCTCTTTTTAAGCTGTTCCTTCAAACACTAGTGCTTAGGAAATCTATTGGAGGCAGAAGCAGTCAAGGGTAGCCTAGGGTTAGGGTTAGGCTTAGGGTACGGCTTAGGGTACGGGTTCGGGGAGGGGTTCGGGTACGGCGTAGGGTATGGGTTAGGGTTAGGGTTAGGGTTAGTGTTAGGGTTAGGGCTCGGTTTAGGGTACGGGTTAGGATTAGGGTACGTTTTAGGGTTAGGGTAGGGGTTAGGGTTAGGGTACGCGTTAGGGTTAGGGTAGTTATTAAACCTATCCCACTCTCTAGATACCCCTTAGCACGTAAAGGAATATTATTTGGGAGTCCAGCCATGGAGAAGAGTTTAGACACTAGGATAAGATAAGGAACACACCCATTATAAAGAAATCACATTAGGATTCTCTTTTTAAGCTGTTCCTTCAAACACTAGTGCTTAGGAAATCTATTGGAGGCAGAAGCAGTCAAGGGTAGCCTAGGGTTAGGGTTAGGCTTAGGGTTAGGGTTAGGGTACGGCTTAGGGTACGGTTCGGGGAGGGGTTCGGGTACGGCGTAGGGTATGGGTTAGGGTTAGGGTTAGGGTTAGTGTTAGGGTTAGGGCTCGGTTCAGGGTACGGGTTAGGATTAGGGTACGTGTTAGGGTTAGGGTAGGGGTTAGGGTTAGGGTACGCGTTAGGGTTAGGGTAGTTATTAAACCTATCCCACTCTCTAGATACCCCTTAGCACGTAAAGGAATATTATTTGGGGGTCCAGCCATGGAGAAGAGTTTAGACACTAGGATAAGATAAGGAACACACCCATTATAAAGAAATCACATTAGGATTCTCTTTTTAAGCTGTTCCTTAAAACACTAGTGCTTAGGAAATCTATTGGAGGCAGAAGCAGTCAAGGGTAGCCTAGGGTTAGGGTTAGGCTTAGGGTTAGGCTTAGGGTACGGCTTAGGGTACGGGTTCGGGGAGGGGTTCGGGTATGGCGTAGGGTATGGGTTAGGGTTAGGGTTAGGGTTAGTGTTAGGGTTAGGGCTCGGTTTAGGGTACGGGTTAGGATTAGGGTACGTTTTAGGGTTAGGGTAGGGGTTAGGGTTAGGGTACGCATTAGGGTTAGGGTAGTTATTAAACCTATCCCACTCTCTAGATACCCCTTAGCACGTAAAGGAAGATTATTTGCGGTTCCAGCCATGGAGAAGAGTTTAGACACTAGGATAAGATAAGGAACACATACATTATAAAGAAATCACATTAGGATTCTCTTTTTAAGCTGTTCCTTAAAACACTAGTGCTTAGGAAATCTATTGGAGGCAGAAGCAGTCAAGGGTAGCCTAGGGTTAGGGTTAGGCTTAGGGTTAGGGTTAGGGTACGGCTTAGGGTAGGGGTTCGGGGAGGGGTTCGGGTACGGCGTAGGGTATGGGTTAGGGTTAGGGTTAGGGTTCGTGTTAGGGTTAGGGCTCGGGTTAGGATTAGGGTACGTGTTAGGGTTAGGGTAGGGGTTAGGGTTAGGGTACGCATTAGGGTTAGGGTAGTTAGTAAACCTATCCCATTCTCTAGATACCCCTTAGCACGTAAAGGAATATTATTTGGGGGTCCAGCCATGGAGAAGAGTTTAGACACTAGGATAAGATAAGGAACACACCCATTATAAAGAAATCACATTAGGATTCTCTTTTTAAGCTGTTCCTTCAAACACTAGTGCTTAGGAAATCTATTGGAGGCAGAAGCAGTCAAGGGTAGCCTAGGGTTAGGGTTAGGCTTAGGGTTAGGCTTAGGGTACGGCTTAGGGTACGGGTTCGGGGAGGGGTTCGGGTACGGCGTAGGGTATGGGTTAGGGTTAGGGTTAGGGTTAGTGTTAGGGTTAGGGCTCGGTTTAGGGTACGGGTTAGGATTAGGGTACGTTTTAGGGTTAGGGTAGGGGTTAGGGTTAGTGTACGCGTTAGGGTTAGGGTAGTTATTAAACCTATCCCACTCTCTAGATACCCCTTAGCACGTAAAGGAATATTATTTGGGAGTCCAGCCATGGAGAAGAGTTTAGACACTAGGATAAGATAAGGAACACACCCATTATAAAGAAATCACATTAGGATTCTCTTTTTAAGCTGTTCCTTCAAACACTAGTGCTTAGGAAATCTATTGGAGGCAGAAGCAGTCAAGGGTAGCCTAGGGTTAGGGTTAGGCTTAGGGTACGGCTTAGGGTACGGGTTCGGGGAGGGTTTCGGGTACGGCGTAGGGTATGGGTTAGGGTTAGGGTTAGTGTTAGGGTTAGGGTTAGGGCTCGGTTTAGGGTACGGGTTAGGATTAGGGTACGTGTTAGGGTTAGGGTAGGTGTTAGGGTTAGGGTACGCGTTAGGGTTAGGGTAGTTATTAAACCTATCCCACTCTCTAGATACCCCTTAGCACGTAAAGGAATATTATTTGGGGGTCCAGCCATGGAGAAGAGTTTAGACACTAGGATAAGATAAGGAACACACCCATTATAAAGAAATCACATTAGGATTCTCTTTTTAAGCTGTTCCTTCAAACACTAGTGCTTAGGAAATCTATTGGAGGCAGAAGCAGTCAAGGGTAGCCTAGGGTTAGGGTTAGGCTTAGGGTTAGGCTTAGGGTACGGCTTAGGGTACGGGTTCGGGGAGGGGTTCGGGTACGGCGTAGGGTATGGGTTAGGGTTAGGGTTAGTGTTAGGGTTAGGGCTCGGTTTAGGGTACGGGTTAGGATTAGGGTACGTGTTAGGGTTAGGGTAGGTGTTAGGGTTAGGGTACGCGTTAGGGTTAGGGTAGTTATTAAACCTATCCCACTCTCTAGATACCCCTTAGCACGTAAAGGAATATTATTTGCGGGTCCAGCCATGGAGAAGAGTTTAGACACTAGGATAAAATAAGGAACACATACATTATAAAGAAATCACATTAGGATTCTCTTTTTAAGATGTTCCTTAAAACACTAGTGCTTAGGAAATCTATTGGAGGCAGAAGCAGTCAAGGGTAGCCTAGGGTTAGGGTTAGGCTTAGGGTTAGGGTTAGGGTACGGCTTTGGGTAGGGGTTCGGGGAGGTGCTCGGGTACGGCGTAGGGTATGGGTTAGGGTTAGGGTTAGTGTTCGTGTTAGGGTTAAGGCTCGGTTTAGGGTACGGGTTAGGATTAGGGTACGTGTTAGGGTTAGGGTAGGGGTTAGGGTTAGGGTACGCGTTAGGGTTAGGGTAGTTATTAAACCTATCCCACTCTCTAGATACCCCTTAGCACGTAAAGGAATATTATTTGGGGGTCCAGCCATGGAGAAGAGTTTAGACACTAGGATAAGATAAGGAACACACCCATTATAAAGAAATCACATTAGGATTCTCTTTTTAAGCTGTTCCTTCAAACACTAGTGCTTAGGAAATCTATTGGAGGCAGAAGCAGTCAAGGGTAGCCTAGGGTTAGGGTTAGGCTTAGGGTTAGGGTTAGGGTACGGCTTAGGGTACGGTTTCGGGGAGGGGTTCGGGTACGGCGTAGGGTATGGGTTAGGGTTAGGGTTAGGGCTCGGTTTAGGGTACGGGTTAGGATTAGGATACGTGTTAGGGTTAGGGTACGGTTTAGGGTTAGGGTACGCGTTAGGGTTAGGGTAGTTATTAAACCTATCCCACTCTCTAGATACCCCTTAGCACGTAAAGGAATATTATTTGGGGGTCCAGCCATGGAGAAGAGTTTAGACACTAGGATAAGATAAGGAACACACCCATTATAAAGAAATCACATTAGGATTCTCTTTTTAAGCTGTTCCTTCAAACACTAGTGCTTAGGAAATCTATTGGAGGCAGAAGCAGTCAAGGGTAGCCTAGGGTTAGGGTTAGGCTTAGGGTTAGGCTTAGGGTACGGCTTAGTTTACGGGTTCGGGGAGGGGTTCGGGTACGGCGTAGGGTATGGGTTAGGGTTAGGGTTAGTGTTAGGGTTAGGGCTCGGTTTAGAGTACGGGTTAGGATTAGGGTACGTTTTAGGGTTAGGGTAGGGGTTAGGGTTAGGGTACGCGTTAGGGTTAGGGTAGTTATTAAACCTATCCCACTCTCTAGATACCCCTTAGCACGTAAAGGAATATTATTTGGGAGTCCAGCCATGGAGAAGAGTTTAGACACTAGGATAAGATAAGGAACACACCCATTATAAAGAAATCACATTAGGATTCTCTTTTTAAGCTGTTCCTTCAAACACTAGTGCTTAGGAAATCTATTGGAGGCAGAAGCAGTCAAGGGTAGCCTAGGGTTAGGGTTAGGCTTAGGGTTAGGGTTAGGGTACGGCTTAGGGTACGGTTCGGGGAGGGGTTCGGGTACGGCGTAGGGTATGGGTTAGGGTTAGGGTTAGGGTTAGTGTTAGGGTTAGGGCTCGGTTTAGGGTACGGGTTAGGATTAGGGTACGTGTTAGGGTTAGGGTAGGGGTTAGGGTTAGGGTACGCATTAGGGTTAGGGTAGTTATTAAACCTATCCCACTCTCTAGATACCCCTTAGCACGTAAAGGAATATTATTTGGGGGTCCAGCCATGGAGAAGAGTTTAGACACTAGGATAAGATAAGGAACACACCCATTATAAAGAAATCACATTAGGATTCTCTTTTTAAGCTGTTCCTTCAAACACTAGTGCTTAGGAAATCTATTGGAGGCAGAAGCAGTCAAGGGTAGCCTAGGGTTAGGGTTAGGCTTAGGGTACGGCTTAGGGTACGGGTTCGGGGAGGGTTTCGGGTACGGCGTAGGGTATGGGTTAGGGTTAGGGTTAGTGTTAGGGTTAGGGCTCGGTTTAGGGTACGGGTTAGGATTAGGGTACGTGTTAGGGTTAGGGTAGGGGTTAGGGTTAGGGTACGCGTTAGGGTTAGGGTAGTTATTAAACCTATCCCACTCTCTAGATACCCCTTAGCATGTAAAGGAATATTATTTGCGGGTCCAGCCATGGAGAAGAGTTTAGACACTAGGATAAAATAAGGAACACATACATTATAAAGAAATCACATTAGGATTCTCTTTTTAAGCTGTTCCTTCAAACACTAGTGCTTAGGAAATCTATTGGAGGCAGAAGCAGTCAAGGGTAGCCTAGGGTTAGGGTTACGCTTAGGGTTAGGGTTAGGGTACGGCTTAGGGTACGGTTTCGGGGAGGGGTTCTGGTACGGCGTAGGGTATGGGTTAGGGTTAGGGTTAGGGCTCGGTTTAGGGTACGGGTTAGGATTAGGATACGTGTTAGGGTTAGGGTACGGTTTAGGGTTAGGGTACGCGTTAGGGTTAGGGTAGTTATTAAACCTATCCCACTCTCTAGATACCCCTTAGCACGTAAAGGAATATTATTTGGGGTCCAGCCATGGAGAAGAGTTTAGACACTAGGATAAGATAAGGAACACACCCATTATAAAGAAATCACATTAGGATTCTCTTTTTAAGCTGTTCCTTCAAACACTAGTGCTTAGGAAATCTATTGGAGGCAGAAGCAGTCAAGGGTAGCCTAGGGTTAGGGTTAGGCTTAGGGTTAGGCATAGGGTACGGCTTAGGGTACGGGTTCGGGGAGGGGTTCGGGTACGGCGTAGGGTATGGGTTAGGGTTAGGGTTAGGGTTAGTGTTAGGGTTAGGGCTCGGTTTAGGGTACGGGTTAGGATTAGGGTACGTGTTAGGGTTAGGGTAGGGGTTAGGGTTAGGGTACGCGTTAGGGTTAGGGTAGTTATTAAACCTATCCCACTCTCTAGATACCCCTTAGCACGTAAAGGAATATTATTTGGGGGTCCAGCCATGGAGAAGAGTTTAGACACTAGGATAAGATAAGGAACACACCCATTATAAAGAAATCACATTAGGATTCTCTTTTTCAGCTGTTCCTTCAAACACTAGTGCTTAGGAAATCTATTGGAGGCAGAAGCAGTCAAGGGTAGCCTAGGGTTAGGGTTCGGCTTAGGGTTAGGGTTAGGGTACGGCTTAGGGTAGGGGTTCGGGGAGGTGCTCGGGTACGGCGTAGGGTATGGGTTAGGGTTAGGGTTAGGGTTCGTGTTAGGGTTAGGGCTCGGTTTAGGGTACGGGTTAGGATTAGGGTACGTTTTAGGGTTAGGGTAGGGGTTAGGGTTAGGGTACGCGTTAGGGTTAGGGTAGTTATTAAACCTATCCCACTCTCTAGATACCCCTTAGCACGTAAAGGAATATTATTTGGGGGTCCAA